>NC_053395.1:231861113-231976113 GCF_905171765.1 Bufo bufo
GGGGGTGATTTGAATTTTCATCTTTTTTTTTTTCCTACAAATATTTTAAGTCCCCTTAGAGGACTTTAACAAGCAATGGTTAGCTCGTTTGTCCCTTAGACTGCGATTACTCATCACTGCAGTCTATGGAGTTGTGCCGTGTTCCTGTGGAGCCCTGCCACCTGCAGGCCTACATAGGAACTACTGCTGTCATAGCCTTGGATCCTTCAGAGAGACTGAGACTATTACAAAAAATGAAAAGCTCCCCTCATCACTTTGCAGGGGTGCCGTTGGGGCTCCTCAGGAAAGTCACCTCCGATGCTGTGTTCACAAATGACCACAGCGTCTGAGGGGGTTAAATGTCAGCAATCGGTGTCATCACCGATCACAGACATTAGCCTGGGTGTCTGCTGTGTGAAACACCAGAAACCTGGCATCCATGGTGCTGTCTCTACTCTGTTCGCCCAACTCATTACACGCTCTTCTACTAATGACTGACAGGTCCAGGCCAGCTTTAGTCTCCTCCTGCCGACCCTGTCTGCCGTGGAAATCTCGCGCCTGTTCAGTATTCGGCGCAGGTGTAGTAAGTGAAGGACGCTCGCTGACTTCCTCACTGCGCCTGCAGTTGCACAAAAATGGGGCCATACTTAAAGGGGTTCTGCACTTTGTTTAAACTGATGATCTATCCTCTAGATAGATCATCAGCATCTGATCGGCGGGGCACCGTTTACCGCTGGCCCAGTGACGTCACGACTAGTATCAACTGGGCTGGGCGTGGCTAAGCTCTGTTCACTTGAATGGAGCTCAGCCCCGCCCAGGCCATTGATACCAGTTGTGATGTCACTGGGCCGGCGATAAACAGTGAGAAGGCTGGAGCGCCGCTGCCGTCTCAAACAGCTGATCGGCGGGGGTCCAGGGTGTTGGACCCCCGCCGAGCAAATGCTGATGATCTATCTAGATCAGGCATCCGCAAACTGCGGCCCTCCAGCTGTTGTAAAACTACAACTCCCACCATGCCCTGCTGTAGGCTGTTCGGGCATGCTGGGAGTTGTAGTTTTTCAACAGCTGGAGGGCCGCAGTTTGAGGATGCCTGATCTAGAGGATAGATCATCAAAGTGCAGAACCCCTTTAAAAAAAAAAAAAAAAGAAAGGCAATGTTAAATTCACGTGACATTTGCACATGTTTAATAGTGAAAATTGTGGTGACAGAATCCCTTTAAGGCCAACACTTTGACCTTTTTTACTGTTATTGAAGAACATTTTCGGGTTCATTTTCCTCTTTTTTGTGGCGTCTGTCTCCAGCTTTTCTTTTTTTTGTTACATCATTTATTCTTCCCTATAGTTCTCATCTTCTGTGTCTACATTTCCTGTTATTCACCTTTTAAAGTGCTTTTCCCAGTAATTGTGTCGAGTCTTTTTTCCGAGCTCTCCGAGCAAAATTTATCTCAGGTGGAGGCGAATCACTGCAGCTGCAGCAGCCAGGGGGTTAATGCCGCTTGTTTGCTCTTTCCATCTGTATAATCAGAGAAATGGCTTGTAGGGAGTCTCAGGCAATTTCCCCTTAATTAGTGCTGAGACAGGAGCGTTAGATACAGAAATCAGCCGCCGCACGGCGCCCGCAGCGCCTCAAACCTCCCAGCGGTTTCCTCCTGATTTGAGACTAAACACCTTTTCTGCTTCACAAGCTAAATGTGTCCAATAAAACTCCTTGCCACATCTGTCTGGTGTGTATCAGCCGCTGCCTGAGAGTATAGCGCCGCTTTCACACACCGCCAAACTGTGGCGCCATTGAAGCCAGGGGACGCTGCTCGCTCATGAAGAGTTCTTACTTGTTAATGGCGGCGTGGTTTGCCTAAAAACAAGGAAAAAGCCAGGAGTTAACACTTATTTCACTAGCGAGCCGCGCAGACCCGCAGCTAACGGTACGTACGCGTGACAGCTCTGTCCGAATAGCGGAGAATTTATGTGACCTGTGCAAGGTTTCTGCCTACACAAATCTATGGCTATTTTCAGTTTATGCCACTTAGCGGGAGGGACAGGGTCTACCATGCCCAGGAAGAGTTGCAATTTTTGCCATAAATTGATGAATTATAGCCTAAATCTATGTCGGCTCACAGCTGGGGGTACATCTGCACTGTCGGGGGATGTGCCCGAATTTATTAAGGGGGGGGGGGGGGTCGGGGGTCAGACAATAAATATATATATATATATATATATATATTATAAGCTGCTGGGAACAGCACAATCATGCAGCTAGTAGCAGGTGTTCCTAGCGGGTTCTCTTACCCCCCCACACTGGCCGCTGATGAGGGGTCATGCGGTAAGTCCCATCCATCAGCAGCCTCCATTCCGCATACACTTGGGACATCCTGCGCATGCGCTAGTCCCCCCTGTTTGCCCCATATGTAAGGTAATGGAGGCTACTGATGGATAGGCCTGATCACAGGACCCTTCATCAGCGGCCCGTTTGGGGTAAGAGAAGCAAATAGTAAACATATATTAGGCATATTAAGACATCGCAGCCCATGGTTTGTAAGCCGCAGGTCACACACAGTAAGATACAGGGGCAGATTCATCCTGCCTTCACTCCCGAATTCTGGCTTCAAAAAGTTGCAAAATATGCTAAATGCTTTTGTGACTTTTTGCACTTTTCCACCACTCGTTGCAGTTTTAAAAAGTGGGTGTGGCTATGTATGTTAATGAGCTTCGCTTCAGATTCATCATTGAGACTCTACAGGAGGAGAACTGGAGGAGCTTCTCCAGACAGAAATGTTAGGTTTAGGCCTCATTCACACGGCCATATTGCTGCCCACAAACGGCGGGTTGGCAATCCACGACCGCTGGCCGTGTACACCCAGCATCACGGATGCGGATCCATTCACTTGTATGGGTCCGCAATTCCGGAGATGCGGAACGGAACACCAGAAGCACTACGGAGCGCTTCCGTGTTTCTTTCCGTTATTCCGCGCCGCAAATAAATATGACCTGTCTTTTTTTTTGTGCTGCGGACAGATCATGGACTCATTCAAGTTGAATGGGTCTGGCCTGCTGTACGGATGTTGCCCGTGCATTGGGGGTCCTCAATGGCGGTGTGCATGCGGCCTTATGGACAAGACAAATTTATCAACCATGAGACATTGGATAAATGTGGCATAAAGTAGGAGAACAGCTGAACGGATAAATTCCCCCAATCCTTCTAAGTGACCCGCGGCTCTTAATGTTCATGGCTAAAATATCTGGCTGCTTTCCTCCAAAGGCGGCTCCAGGTTGGATGTGGCATCGCAGCTACAGGACATGATCCACGACATCGGACACATCCCATGCACACGGTTATACATGCAAACAAAAGAAGCGTGGATTACGTGGCACTATACATGAAGTGGAAGCTCTTTGCACACATTTTTAATCAAACAGGTCACGTCAAGGTAGCGCTGGTATCCGAAATAATCCCTACTTCTTTTGTTTGCCTGTACAACAGGATGCTGCCATACGTAGCGGAAAGCCAAGAGAAGCAGCAAATCTAATACTACAGAAAATCCCCCTGAGCAGATGTTCCTCCCGCGTGAGACCTCGTGGTGATGGCGGCGTGGCACACGGATTGGGAGAATAGCTGCAATCTGTGAATATATTTTTAGGCCAGAATTCCTCCAATGTCTATAAAATGCAGTTCCCCAAAAATATCCCAGTAAAATCCACCTCTCTGTTCAGAGGGTCCAGAAGGATTTCATTTTGGCGGTCAGCTTTGTTACGGTCCCTTTTGGATCTATAAACGGCAGCCATACTGGTTATGGCCCAGACACTCGGAAACAAAAACCTCACTCGCCCCTTTCATGGTTTTGTTAAATGGAAATGTTTTTGACACGAGCGTCGCATGACCTATGGCAGATATTACACGAGCGTCGCATGACCTATGGCAGATATTACACGAGCGTCGCATGATCTCTGGCAGATATTACACGAGCGTCGCATGACCTATGGTAGATATGACACGAGCGTCGCATGACCTATGGCAGATATTACACGAGCGTCGCATGATCTCTGGCAGATATGACACGAGCGTCGCATGACCTATGGCAGATATTACACGAGCGTCGCATGACCTATGGCAGATATTACACGAGCGTCGCAGGATCTCTGGCAGATATGACACGAGCGTCGCACGATCTCTGGCAGATATGACACGAGCGTCACACGATCTCTGGCAGATATGACACGAGCGTCGCATGATCTCTGGCAGATATGACACGGGCGTCGCATGATCTCTGGCAGATAAGACAAGAGCGTCGCATGATCTCTGGCAGATATGACACGAGCATCGCATGATCTCTGGCAGATATGACACGGGCGTCGCATGATCTCTGGCAGATATGACACGAGCGTCGCATGATCTCTGGCAGATATGACACGAGCGTCGCATGATCTATGGCAGATATGACACGAGCATCGCATGATCTCTGGCAGATATGACACGAGCGTCGCATGACCTATGGCAGATATTACACGAGCGTCGCATGATCTCTGGCAGATATGACACGAGCGTCGCATGACCTATGGCAGATATTACACGAGCGTCGCATGATCTCTGGCAGATATGACACGAGCGTCGCATGACCTATGGCAGATATTACACGAGCGTCGCATGACCTATGGCAGATATGACACGGGCGTCGCACGATCTCTGGCAGATATGACACGAGCGTCACACGATCTCTGGCAGATATGACACGAGCGTCGCACGATCTCTGGCAGATATGACACGAGCGTCACACGATCTCTGGCAGATATGACACGAGCGTCGCATGATCTCTGGCAGATATGACACGGGCGTCACATGATCTCTGGCAGATATGACAAGAGCGTCGCATGATCTCTGGCAGATATGACACGAGCATCGCATGATCTCTGGCAGATATGACACGGGCGTCGCATGATCTCTGGCAGATATGACACGGGCGTCGCATGATCTCTGGCAGATATGACACGAGCGTCGCATGATCTCTGGCAGATATGACACGAGCGTCGCATGATCTATGGCAGATATGACACGAGCATCGCATGATCTCTGGCAGATATGACACGGGCGTCGCATGATCTCTGGCAGATATGACATGAGCGTCGCATGATCTCTGGCAGATATGACACGAGCGTCGCATTATCTCTGGCAGATATGACACGAGCAAAACATGATCTATGGCAGATATGACACGAGCGTCGCATGATCTCTGGCAGATATGACACGGGCGTCGCATGATCTCTGGCAGATATGACACGAGCGTCGCATGATCTCTGGCAGATATGACACGAGCGTCGCATGATCTCTGGCAGATATGACACGAGCGTCGCATGATCTCTGGCAGATATGACACGGGCGTCGCATGATCTCTGGCAGATATGACAAGAGCGTCGTATGATCTCTGGCAGATATGACACGAGCGTCACATGATCTCTGGCAGATATGACACGAGCATCGCATGATCTCTGGCAGATATGACAGGGGCGTCGCATGATCTCTGGCAGATATGACACGAGCGTCGCATGATCTCTGGCAGATATGACACGAGCGTCGCATGATCTCTGGCAGATATGACACGAGCGTCGCATGATCTCTGGCAGATATGACACGAGCGTCGCATGATCTATGGCAGATATGACACGACCGTCGCACGATCTATGGCAGATATGACACGACCGTCGCACGATCTATGGCAGATATGACACGAGCGTCGCATGATCTCTGGCAGATATGACACGAGCGTCGCATGATCTCTGGCAGATATGACACGAGCGTCACATGATCTATGGCAGGTATGACACGAGTCCGGGAACAGCTGCTGTTTCTCTTCTAAACTTTTAATTGGAAATTCAGCCTCTTCCAAACAGCAATCCTCCTCCACAGACGGGCGGCCCCCGGTCTGAATAACATTTGTTGGTGGGTGTCCGCTTCCGCCTCGTTAATGAGAGACGTTTTCTTTTCTTCCGTGGGTGCACAGCACATGGCATCATTCCGGGGAGGCTTCCGTCACCATAATGACATTGATGTGACAGGCGTCCAGCACAGCGTATGGGGCAATGCGCAGCACAACGATCTTTTATGGATGAGACCCTTTTCACATCACGTCCTCAGGAAATATCTGGGAAGGCTCCTTCTATCCTTTGTACTGTGATCCGAGTTACCATAGGACGGATCTCCCAGCCGATAGGTTATCCCATAAACAGTACTTCTCCACAGGATAGGCTTTCACACCTGCGTTAGGTGCGGATCCGTCTGGTATCTGCACAGACGGATCCAAACCGATAACGCAAACGCTTGTATCTGTTCAGAACTGATCCGGTTGCATTACCATGAACAAAAAAATATATATATATTTTTTTTGTTCATGATAATGCAAACGGATCCGTTTTGACTTACACTGAAAGTCAATGGGAGACGGATCCGTTTTCAATTGCACCATATTGTGTCAGTGAAAACGGATCCGTCCTAAGGCTACGGTAAGTTTCTGATTGCTATAGGTCTGACCAATGTGACCCCAGCGATGGTGGGAGCAGAGGTCTCTGTACTTGGCGCTCCCATAGAAGTGGATGGACACTTCCGTTCTCATGATCTCTAGGGGTTCCAGCGGTCAGACCCCAAAAATCAGATACTCATCAAATAAAGTATTTGTTTAATATAACCCCTTTAATGATACCTCTTTATACTATTCATTCCCTATAATTCGGGGAGAGGGAAGGCTGTGTACACATTTCATATCATCTTTACTGGAAAAAAATTATAATTGAATATTGTAGGGAAAATGGCGTTTGGTACAGGGCTTCCACGGAAGTACATGAGGCCTCTGTATCCCAGAACACCTGTGGCGTGCGTCCCCCGTACAGAGGCATTCTGCTTTCTAGACTCTAAAGCCCCAACCTGTAAGTGATATTATGCCTGATAAAGACTACGGGGGTCATCTCTTGTGCAACCCCAGGTTTTGTCGGATTTTGCAGTCATAAGGTAGGATGCAATCTTCATGTCACCGTTTACCCTCAGCCTAAAGGGCTTGGCCTAGTTTGGGTCTTAAAGGGGTTTTCCAGTAAGTGCCCGCAGCCCACTCCAGATTCCTACGTACCTGCGCCGCGCCACTCTGGTCCTCCATGTCGCCTCCTCTTTCTCATCTTCCGGTCCCCGCACTCTTTACATCCTGCAGTGTATGGGCACAGGCGCCGCTGCAGCCAATGACTGGCTTCAGCAGTGACGTGCATGTGATCATACCCACTCACTGCCATTCTTACACATTCTTACACTTTGTTTGTTTTTTCTTAAACTTTTCATTTATTTTTGAAGTCTTTTGTTTTTACATTGTACAATATATAAAAAATACAGAGTACCAAAAAAAGGAATTCACAGTGTCTAAAGGCAGTGATTACAATCTGTCACATTATTCTAGAGTACCATGGCAAGTTCAATTGCATAGGAAGGTAATGAGCCTTCAGCACAGAGCCCACTAATTAACGGCAAGCTTTTGCATAATGGGGCGAAGCCATCGGCATAGTAACGCCTGGGAGAGCAGAGAATATCCTCCAATTTCCACTTCTATTTCCCAAACTGCCCATTTCCCACCCAGCCCTCGATGCAGATTCTGCTGTGACTAGAGCACACCAACACAGGCCATAAAACAATGGCACAAATTCAAGAGCATCAACAAACCGTAGTTCTGTCCTTGCCCTGAAGAGCTCACAATCTAATCTGATTTGTGTGTCTAACAAAAGGTTAAAGTGGATTTCAATTATAAGGCATCAGGACATGGTAAAAAGTGTCACACCTCCAGGAGGACGCATTGGAGGAGCACCGGTCGCCCCTCCGCCTGGAGAGGACTTGGCTCGGGATCTCACGGAACGCGCTCGTTGTGGCTCAAAAGTCGAATCCTAAGAACATGTCTACCCATGGCACGCACTACAATGTATTCAAGAGCCTAATTAAGGGGTTAAACCTATGTCAGGAAAGGAAGGATGCTGGAATCTTTTGTATAAGGCATTTTCAGAGCTTATAATAAAAACATACTTAACCTATCCACAACAATGCAAAATTAGATTTGCAGAACTACAAGTTTCAGCATGCCCCCGGATTCCATAACTGCTGGAGAACAGATTACTTCTCTGTGATGAATAGACATGTGAATAATGAGAATACATACACGGGGTCTTAATGCCCTCTGCGCCTCCAAAGGACGAGGTGCTCGCCTCTCACAGATCTGGCAAAAAAGTCTAAAATCTATGGCAGCCGCCCAGATAAATGTGGCAGACCTGCTGTGACGCCCCCTCCCCCTCTCGCCCCTTCTGAAAAGCGATGTATGGAGATGTAACCAGTCCATTGGGTTGACTGAATTCTGGTTATGGGAGGACTCCGCCTGCCGAGGGTCCGGTGTCAACATTTGTAAGATACTTGTCATTTCACTGGCCAAACTAGAAATCCTAGATTTGGAAAATTGCTGGAACGTTTTTTTTAAGCATTCCCAAAAGCAGGGGACTTGGGAGCAGAGATCATATCCCGTTACATGGGGCTGCCTGGAGAGAGGTCACGAGTGCCGGACCTCAGGGGTCCGTCCTTGGTCCTATTATTTGTTAATACATTTGTAGGGGACATAGGAGAAGGTTTGGTAGCTAAGGTTTGCAACAGGGGTGATCGTCCTGGAGGGATTAGTCACATGGGAAGAGATTGGGCTTTTCTGGATAAATGCCCCGAACAATGAAAGCTGCAGTTCAATGTGTCCGAATATAAAATAATGCACTTGAGGAGAAGGAGCCCTCGGTCCGAGGCTCATATTGGACTTCAGAAGAGACGGGTCTAGGGTTCTGCACAGTGCGGGCCGGGGGCAGGGGAAGCGAGCCGGGTGCCTGGCTGTATAACCAGATGGAGGAGAGCGATTGGGACCACATCTGGAATACTGGGTTCTGTCCTGGAGACCCTGCCTACAACAGGTGCAAAGGTGGGCTACAAAAATGGTGGAGGAGGGTCTGAAGCATGAAACATCAGGACTTAGGGGGGAATGCATCATTTGCGGTGGTTGAGGTGTCCGTCTTAAGTCTGGCTTTGCTTTGTGAAATTAGTGAGACTTAAAGGTGTTCTAATCTGAAATCCTGCCCTACTATTAACTCCTCTTCTTAAAGTGGCACGGCAGCCCAAATGTCGCAAAAATGTGCACCAAATGTGGCATCACTTGCAACATTTTTACACCACAACTGGCGTGGCAGATCTGATAAATGTCCCTCTGAATCTGTAAAGTCTTGAGGAGAGAAGGGAAGGGGAGACATGATCGAAACCGTCAAGTAAGGCTACTCTCACACTAGCGTTTTTCTTTTCCGGCACAGAGTTCCGTCCTAGGGGCTCAATACCGGAAAAGAACTGATCAGTTTTATCCTAATGCATTCTGAATAGAGAGCGATCCGTTCAGGACGTCTTCAGTTCAGTCATTTTGACTGATCAGGACGGAGATAATACCGCAGCGTGCTCCGATTTTATCCCCAGCGAAAAAAACTGAAGACTTGCCTGAATGGAGGAAACCTTTTTACACTGAAAGAGTAGTTCAGACTTGGAACAAACTCCCAGCAGAGGTGGTCGGGAGATGAACCTGCCGGGATGAAGCACTAATATAAGGGCAGGCGAGATGGACCCGGGGGGCTTATTCTGCTGTCAATCTTCTATGTGATACGTGTAAGGACTGGGCGGTGGATGCGTTCTGCCATATTCTAGCCAGGTCCTTTTTGTATCCTCCATTATCGTAGCCGCAAAATGGGAAAGAGGAAATTATATTTGTCTGCAACACATTTAATCTGATATTCAAAAATAAAGCAGCCGGGGCTGAGGTGTCCCCTGTGCTCCACGCACTGAAATTAAATGATCGCTCCCCTCCCAGAGGTTACCAGCAATATTTGTGCTGGCGATTTAATGCTTGGTTATCTGTAACGGGCCGGGCGACTCCGCCGCGTGTCACACTGAGATGGAAATATACAAAGTGACGGTTTGTTCTCAGCTGGAAAATGTAATTTGTGTCTGTACAATTTCCTGAATTTAACACAAAATGGATTTGTTAAAGTCAGGAGTCATTAGTATTCAGCGAATCCGAGAGGAACGCGCTCCAAACAGTCAACATGACGGGGCTCCAGCAGATTCCGAATTGTGTCTTTGGGTAATGAGTGTGTTGGATGAACAAGGAGGGCTCATTCACACGACCGTATGATCGCCGTGCCGATCACACATAGCGGTCTGCAATACACAGGCGCCGGCCATGGGAATGCTGTATCGCGGTGCGGACCCTTTGACTTGAATGGGTCCACGATCTGCAAAATATGAAAAGATAGCACAGACCCGAAAGCTCATGGCAGTGCGTCCGATCCGTGTCTCCGCACCACAAAAGATAGGACATGCTCTGAATCTTGCGGATCATGGACCAATTCAAGTCTATGGGTTCGAACAGCTGTTCGCAATACGGGCACCACGGCCATGTGAATGAGCCCTAAATGAAACACACAAGGACATTTCAGAAGTTTTGGCAATTATCTTTCTACATTATGGGGGGAATTTATGAAGACCGCCGTTTCTGACGCTGGCACAGAGTATTTTGGTGCACCCCCCGGAGGTCTATGCAGGAGTAGATTTTAGGTATAAAGCACAGCAGTTTTCTGTTAAACGTCCCATCCACGGCCTGTCACCTCCCGTTTACTTATTGTGAGGCTGTCTGAAAACATCAGAAAGTTGCAGATGGTGCAAAATGGCACTTGTCCCCAACTTTACATCCTTTCTATGCCAGAAAACTGGCATAGCATTTTAATACACCCCCCCCCCCATGACTTACAATTTATGATATCTATGGTATATCCTATGCACATGTCATGAATGCCTGATGGGGGGCAGACAGTAGAGATCTTCTAAAACCTTTTCGACCAGGTGCAGAATGAGCGAATGTTCCCACATGGCAAAAATGCCGCGGATGTGCCGTTGATTTTCATGCAGCAATCAGCAATGTTGTACAGTTGAACATTTTACAGTTTTTAAATAAAATAAAAAATATTCATTCACGCCCTACAGAGTCTCCACACTGGAACCCGCATGCAACTTTTCAATCCGCAGGATGTCAATTTATAGTGTAGATATTGCCTTTTTTTTGCCTTCCTCTGGATCAACTTGCAGGATGACAGGCCGAACTGGATGGACAGAGGGCTTTTTTCGGCCTTATGTACTATGTTACTATATTGGCCACTGGTTTCACCCTTTGCAATGCAGAAGGTGAAATCTACAGAATTTTATGTGGATTTTGCAATTGTGGAGTTCAGCCAGATTCACGGCGGAAAATCGGAAGCAGAGTGGCCAAGAGGGAAAGGTGTCGGCAGCTTCTCCATTCTGTGATCGGCAGATCCATGGAGTCCCTGACCTTGTATCAGACACTTAGAGGAAAATCCCAATCGTCCCTCTATCTGATAAATGTATGCACTCTAATACGTGATTGCGAAGACGTTTGCAGGATAGAGCCAGTCTGATGTTCGCGGACTTACCTGCCCTTTGTATGGCTTATTATAGAACTGCCTGGAAGTGCATAGTCCTATTACTTCCCCCTTTACTATGAGCTGGATACAATGAATTTTGGCTTTTGTCACTTCAGGAAGTGGCATTTATCATGTCGATACAGTTAATACAAGGAACTTTCTATGTTTCCATCACATTATACACTGGTTACGACCACCCTGCAATTCATCAGTGGTGGACGTGCTTGAACACTATAGGATAAAGTGGGAACGCTCACCCTCATGTCAATCTGCAACTGCCCCTCATGGGTTCTATAGCGCAACCTTAAATACCATAAAAACAGAACAGGCACTGAATGGAATTGCATTGCAATCACTCTAAACTAAGGCGGAACCTAAACTCCACGTGGACTACAGTCGCTCTGCGCCATTCTTAACAAATCATTCTAAACATCAAAGCTAAAATCTCCGCGCGTCAGACAGAAGTCTACACAACCTAACGGCGACTCTCACAGCTATCGGACAACTCTTCCAAAACACATTAGCTAGAAATGGCCTCTCCCATGGCACGTGGCTGTGAAGTCCATGGTTTGCCACGTATCGAATCCGAAGTCCTAGTGGCCATCATCCTGTGAGAAGCGGTGCTATGTGTAAAGCTGGAATCTCCAGAATAACCATTTCACTGCCAGGCTTACAGAAACGTCTCTGGCAGTTTTGAAATGATATTTCTGGGTCGGACATACATTGTGGAAGACAAGATGCTTTAGACATTCTTTGTCCTGTTATTTTTATATATAAAAAAATCTAACAATAAAAAAAAAACACATTCTCAATCCTAGTAACCATGAAAAGAACAGAAATTGGCTTAAACAAATCCCACGTGTTCACCGATCAGTTTCTTCTGTACATCGAAACGAGTTATTACATCAGAAAGTGCAGCGACCGATCTGGGGTTCCAACCGGTCCTGCCTTCATCTATTACTACAACCGTCCCTAAACTGGCCACCGTATTAATACTATGGATGCATCTGTACGGCCTCTCACCACGGTGCACAGAACATGGGCGCCAGAGACCAAGCTGGCAGAGGTCAACCCAGAATCGGTCTCAAACACTTTATAGATCTAAGTTACCAAGACGTCAGAACAGGATGGTCCTGCCTCTGTAGGTGAAAACCTAACGACGCTTCTGTAGGTCAGGTTATGCATGGTCTGGTCTACAGGGACCTCATGGCGGACCTGGGAACACCTATAGACAGGGTGTGATAGGACTTCATCTTCGGAGGTGTTAATGGGTCTTCAACAACACTTGTTAGAGGCGGCGAAGAATAGTCTATCAAGAAAGCATCCAACTTCTGGAGATACAAGAAGGTCATTTCATCGAGTTCAGTCTTCATCGGCAAGGTGACTGTTGGTACAATCCAGAAATGATCCGAATACTGTCAAAGGAGAACGGAGCGACAGCCGTGATGAGGTGTCGGAGCTGGTCATGCAAGCAACAAAGCCATTCAGTGTAATGTGTTATTTTCTTTGCTTATATGAAAAAAATAAAAATGCCTCATGAGTGAACACGCCAAACGCTTCCGCAAACCTCCAGGTTTATATGTTCCAGGATCTCTACAGAAGCAGCGTGTTCATCTTCAAGTAAACAGAAGCCTTGGACTATCCTCCTCTCCCGACCATGAAGATACCGCTCTAGCTGTGTCCTAGGGGCTAACTCCAGTGTGACGTCACAGAGAAGGGTCAGTAGGTCCATTAGCCCAACTCAAGATGTGACAGAGAATGAGCTGAGCCATGTCTAAGGAGCATGAGAGGGGGAAGGAGATGGAACCTCAGTGTGACGACGTGAATCCCATTCCGGGCCGGATCTCAGCTGTTGGTGAAAGTTCTGCCTGGAGAAGAATCTGGTCTGAAGTCGTATTTGCTGAGACTGCTCGGGTAGTATGTGGTTGTGTACACGTTCGTTTGCTGCAAAGGGTAAAAGTTGGTTCGGTCGTCGGGAAGCAAATTGTTCTTATTGAGTGTCTGCAAAATATAAAGAAGGAAATATTTAGAGCCGGGAGTGCTACCTAAAAGCCCCCTCACCCGCCCCCCACTACATGACTATCCGCGCCCTCGGAGGTCTTGTACATAAGCGGTGAGAATTAACTCATTCAGGGCCGTTTATCACATTCCATCTGCTAGGAAACATTAAACCTGGATGAGGACTTGGCGGGGACTGGTTCTGATGTTGGGGGTCTCGGGGCAGCCGCTTTATCTACAGTTTTCTGGAAGTAAATTGGTCAAATGTCGGCTACATTATTTTTCTATAAACCTTTTTGGAATTTTTGCGGTAGGAATGATTTGTGTGTTGAATCTCGGGTTATTTTCTGGCTGGAGGAAGGCGTTCCGTCTTATTTGATTCAGGATGTAATTTGATTGCGGCTTCAGATGCAGAAATGAAATTTTCCCCTCACACAAGATAAATTGGAAATTGATATAATGAGTTTATTTCCCTCTTCCCTCTGATGCTCACAGGCCGGGGCCGCACAGGAGGCCGACACTGGATCTAATGGGACATTAGCTTTTATTTCATCCCAATGACCGTAGAATTACAGAGAGAGGAGGCGCGAGCAGAATATGAAGGCTCGGGGCGACGGCACAGTCATTGCTGCTGCTTTAATTGTTCGCTTCCATTTTCGGCAAAGTCACAATTTAAAGGGAACCCGACGGCTCGTTTATGTGACGCCCACAGGACCTTTTTCGGCAGGTCATGGTGCTCCTCTTGATCCCTCTGGATAATTTTTAAGTCTGCAGAAAATCCACTTTTATCCTTGTTCTCGTCATATGCAAATTAGCTCAAGGAGGTCGGTGCAAACCTCCTGCAAGTCCTGCTTCCCGGCCCCTGCATCTTGACGGACGTTCTCCATATGACGAGAACAAGGATAAAAGTGCATTTTCTGCCGAGTTACAAGTTATACTAAGGGATGAAGAGAAGCCCCATAACCTGCGGAGAAAGGTCCTGTGAGCGTCTGTCACATATTAACGAGCCGCCAGGTTCCCTCTCCGCCAAATCGTCTCCAAACAAAATGCGCGGTGACTGGTTGGATCGTAACAAATATCCCCCCCGAGAGGGGTCAGAAACTGATATTAGATACCTAGAGAGCAGACCCGGTCATCAACCACATCACTAGTGTCTACTGAATGGACAGGCGGCATTCTCAGTGATGTCACCGCTGATCTCTAGTGATGGATAGGCGGCATTCTCAGTGATGTCACCGCTGATCTCTAGTGATGGATAGGCGGCATTCTCAGTGATGTCACCGCTGATCTCTAGTGATGGATAGGCAGCATTCTCAGTGATGTCACCGCTGATCTCTAGTGATGTCACCGCTGATCTCTAGTGAATGGATAGGCTGCATTCTAAGTGATGTCACCGCTGATCTCTAGTGATAGGCTGCATTCTCAGTGATGTCACCGCTGATCTCTAGTGATGGATAGGCTGCATTTTAAGGGATGTCACCGCTGATGTCTAGTAAATAATAGGCAGCATTCTTAGTGATGTCACCGCTGATCTCTAGTGAATGGATAGGCTGCATTCTAAGTGATGTCACCGCTGATCTCTAGTGATGGATATGCTGCATTCTCAGTGATGTCACCGCTGATCTCTAGTGATGGATATGCTGCATTCTCAGTGATGTCACCGCTGATCTCTAGTGATAGGCTGCATTCTCAGTGATGTCACCGCTGATCTCTAGTGATGGATAGGCTGCATTTTAAGTGATGTCACCGCTGATGTCTAGTGAATAATAGGCAGCATTCTCAGTGATGTCACCGCTGATCTCTAGTGAATGGATAGGCTGCATTCTAAGTGATGTCACCGCTGATCTCTAGTGATGGATATGCTGCATTCTCAGTGATGTCACCGCTGATCTCTAGTGATGGATATGCTGCATTCTCAGTGATGTCACCGCTGATCTCTAGTGATAGGCTGCATTCTCAGTGATGTCACCGCTGATCTCTAGTGATGGATAGTCTGCATTCTAAATGATGTCACCTCTGATCTCTACTGAATGGATAAGCAGCATTCTCAGTAATCTGACCACTGATCTCTAGTGAATGGATAGGCTGCATTCTCAGTGATGTCACCGCTGATCTCTAGTGATGGATAGGCAGCATTTTCAGTGCTGTCACCGCTGATCTCTAGTGAATGGATAGGCTGCATTCTAAGTGATGTCACCGCTGATCTCTAGTGATGGATATGCTGCATTCTCAGTGATGTCACCGCTGATCTCTAGTGATAGGCTGCATTCTCAGTGATGTCACCGCTGATCTCTAGTGAATGAATAGGCTGCATTCTAAGTGATGTCACCGCTGATCTCTAGTGATGGATATGCTGCATTCTCAGTGATGTCACCGCTGATCTCTAGTGATAGGCTGCATTCTCAGTGATGTCACCGCTGATCTCTAGTGATGGATAGGCTGCATTCTAAATGATGTCACCTCTGATCTCTACTGAATGGATAAGCGGCATTCTCAGTAATCTGACCACTGATCTCTAGTGATGGATAGGCTGCATTTTAAGTGATGTCACCGCTGATGTCTAGTGAATAATAGGCAGCATTCTCAGTGATGTCACCGCTGATCTCTAGTGAATGGATAGGCTGCATTCTAAGTGATTTCACCGCTGATCTCTAGTGATGGATAGGCTGCATTCTAAATGATGTCACCACTGATCTCTACTGAATGGATAAGCGGCATTCTCAGTAATCTGACCACTGATCTCTAGTGAATGGATAGGCTGCATTCTCAGTGATGTCACCGCTGATCTCTAGTGATGGATAGGCAGCATTTTCAGTGATGTCACCGCTGATCTCTAGTGATGGATGGGCTGCACTGTAAGTGATGTCACCGCTGATCTCTAGTGATGGATAGGCTGCATTCTCAGTGATGTCACCGCTGATCTCTAGTGATAGACTGTGGTGATGTATGACTAGCAAACCCATGCGCTATGTTTGGTTTCATGGGGCGTTCTCTCCGGGGACAGCGTTTACCTGCTCTCCAGCTCCACTGGCACATCTCAAGGACTGGTGTCCCCGTTATTAAGTGCGTCACCTCTGTCAGCTACAAGCAACAGTTCACAGTCACTGTTCTGGGCATTGAATGCAGCGATATGAGAGGATGATGATGATGCAACACACAGTGGGACACGCTTACTGCACGGATGAACTGCCAGGAACCAACGTGTAGAGTGTAAATACGGTACAAAATCCAATCGAGGTCGCCACAGTATTCAACCCCGTTCATGGACGTTTGTACAGATAGCAGCACAGGAGGGGCAAAGAACGGATAGGTGTCACCACGGTCTAGCCTTGTAGTGGATATCACATCTATCATGGATCCAGAGAGCAGGAACAATCAGGCTACCTGCACACAGGCCGTCTTGCAAAATTCCAGACTAATTTCTGTGCAGATTCTGTGTGTTTCTGCACAGAAAAAAGAGATTGTACATGAGATTTGTGTAATCTGATTCATTATGCTGCAGGTTTTGCCTAATCTGCAACGTGTGCAGGAAGCCTCAGGGTGAATTTATCATTCTTCCACTTTTGTGCTGTAAAAAAAGTCACAAACATTTGCAAATTTTGTTGCAAGTATTTCCTGAAGAGGACGCAGGGAGGGCGCGCGCCGAGGGCAGGGAGGGCACGCGCCGAGGGCAGGGAGGGCACGCGCCGAGGGCAGGGAGGGCACGCGCCGAGGGCAGGGAGGGCACGCGCCGAGGGCAGGGAGGGCACGCGCCGAGGGCAGGGAGGGCACGCGCCGAGGGCAGGGAGGGCACGCGCCGAGGGCAGGGAGGGCACGCGCCGAGGGCAGGGAGGGCACGCGCCAAGGGCAGGGAGGGGCTGCCCAGACACATTATCTTTATTTGCGCCAGTTTTTTGGGACAAATGACAGAAATCTAAGGCAGCTTGGAGATGCTGCAGATTTCATTCTAAGGACAAAAGGAAGAAGAATCAGCCCTCGTATGTGCAAACACTGGTGAGAAAAACGTGAACCCTGTAATCCATAATCAGCAGACCAGTAGATGCAACGTTTCTCTTTAACATCAGCAATTTTATGCCTGAAGTTTAAAACCCGAAACGTTGCATCTACTGGTCTGCTGATTATGGATTACAGGGTTCACGCTTTTCTCACCAGTGTTTGCACAGACGAGAGCTGCCTCTTCGGCGTTTTCTCTTGATGTTGTATGAGGGTCATGCAGGAAGTGACCCGCGTGGGGCGCGCACCGAGCTCTTTCTGGACTGTACTGGGAGTTCTGTATTATTTTGGGAGCCTCCCCTGGCAGCACAGGGGATATTAGAAACCACCATAAAACGCTGATGGATCTCCTCCTTAGTTTCATTCTGTAACTAAAACTTAAAATTCTATATTGGAAATTTCTGAAAGGGGGGCGTCAGCAAGAAATTCGCGCTGCCTTGTAGGGCCGGCTCAGCTGAATGTAATGATACTGTTCGCTTAGCGATCCATTGCTTCATTCTGGAGAAAAAGTACTGTTAATCCATATGCAAATGAGCGATTAATTTCACTGAGGGCGGGCCCAAGCCACTCTGTGCATCCTTGCTCCTCCCTCTGCTTGATTGGCAGGACCAGGCTCCTGCACAGTCATCTTGCCTGGTCCTGTCAATCAGGACGGAGACGAAGGGCGGGCAGAAGCAGCACGGGTGCACAGAATGCATTGGACCCGCCCTTAGGGCACTTAACTGCTCATTTGCATATAGATTAAAAGTATTTTATTTTTCCAGACTGAAACAACGGATCTCTAAGTGTAAAGTATCATTACATCGAGCTGAGCAAGGCCTACAAGGCAGCATGCTGGGTGTAACAGGTGGCAGACTGAAAATCCCCATCCAATGACAGCAAGCAGAGATTTTAGCCATTAAATGATAGTACAGAATTGCAGGGCGTACCGAGTACAGTTGTGGCAGGTTGGCTCTGGTGGGGTGTGACCTGTATCGGTGGCACGCCGGTGTGATGTGTCTCATTATCCCAGTAATGATACAGAAGTGTCCGCCGTGTAGCCTCTGGCGGCTCCGCGGATTGCACAGAGCCGCTCCGCCTAATTACAGACCCTTCCATCATCCTCCGTGTACCGGTACATTTACATGAAACCTCTGCAGGCTCGGCGGTGACCGGTGTGACATTCATGTCGAGTCGCTGACGGGGATGAATCTTACACCGACAGAAGTAGAAATATCACCCAAGCTATCTGATGGACTCCACAGACGAGGGTCACGTGTGTTCCTGGCAGTGCTATGTGCGAGGTCATAGACAGCGATGAGCATGCACAGTGATGAGCATGCACAGTAACATGCAGCCATGCACAGAGACCAGAAGGGGTCTTCTTCCTAACACGCTGTATAATTCCAGGGCGGGGGCTTTGCTTTATGACTCGGGACTATGGGGTCCACAATCCATCGCACATATATGTAGATGTAGGAGTCAGATGATGGAGCAGGCCATATCTGCCCTATAACTGGTGACCTTTTGCTTCTTTCTCAAAGGGGTGGGGCTTCGTGCAGGAGGCGGGGCTAGTCACATCCCAGCAGATTTATGCTGGAAGCAGTTATAAGCTCACATCTACGACAGCCGAGCATCGGCACCGACTGCAGTTTCTGCCACAGACTGCCAAAGATGCGCCCAATTTATTAGGAGCCCTCTGGATAAATTTGCTGCATCTCTCTAATGGATTTTTAGACAAACACAGACGTAGGAATCACCAGTCTTAGTAAATCTGCCTCCAAGTGTTTCAGTACCTCAACAGCTTGCTGTCAATGAATACAAATGTATATTTAGAAAGTCCCAGGACTGGTCTTTAGCTTTATTTCCTGTACAGCAGACTGATCCGGCCCTTTAAGATCCCAGTGTGGAGCGATTACTCTCTAAGATTTTATTTGAACTCTAAATCTTCCTCCTTCACGTGGCCTTTATGTCTGTAGATTTGTGGCCATCTTGTGTCTCCTCTCCTTCATTCATTCCCCATGTAGTAACAATTCTGGAGCATCGATTCCTTTGGCTCTACCTTGTACAGAGGGGAGGTAACCAGTTGGGGGCGTGTCCCTGCACAGTCTGACAACGGCAGCACTGATTGGATAGAGTGAGTCTGTGCAGGGACACGCCCCCAACTGGTTACCTCCCCTCTTTACCCTTACTGCAGACTGCTGGCAATTCATTCATAACTTCTAGTGCAAATAATAAAGGAACGGCACAACATACAGACATAGGAATAGAGGCTCCAGAATGGTTATTACACGGGGAGTGAATGTGGCTATAAACCCAGGTGTGTCAGAAGAGGGGAGAGGTCCTATTTAAGGTCAATTTACATGAGATATTACAGCAGATAGTCAGGACGGAAGTGTTCCTTCCTGACAATCTGCTGATCGCTTCATGCAGCGATCTCCTCCACAGTATAGGGAGCAGTGATCACTAATGCCATCGCTCTTCTCCATACTGACTCCTTGTTTGCCGGCAGGAGACAGTGTTTACATGGCATAATCTGCTGCCACTAAACAATCATTTTTGCCTGCGCAGGAAGATCGGATTAGGCTACTTTCACACTTGCATTTTGGCTTTCCGTTTGTGAGATCCGTCATGGGCTCTCACAAGCTTTCCAAAGCAGATCAGTTTTGCCCTAATCTATTCTGAATGCAAAAGGATTCGCTCAGAATAATAATAATAAAACGGATTTATATAGCGCCACCATATTCCGCAGCGCTTTACAAATTCATAGGGTTCATTTACGAAAACAAAAGTAACTGGCTAATATGCAACTGAAACACTAGGAGTCAGGGCCCTGCTCACAAGAGCTTACAATCTATGAGGAATTGGGGGTGACACATAAGGTAGTTGATTGTGATAAGTAGGATTCGAGCCATTATTGAACTGACAGGAGCGGTGCCGGCCGATCTGCTTCGGGTTTGGGACTACTAGAGGATCGAGTTTAGGCCAGAGGAGTTGGTGGGGGAGAGGTTTAGTCTGGGAAAAGTCATTTTAGGTAGCTAGATAAGCCTGCCTGAAAAGATGTGTTTTTAAGGCAGATTTGAAGGTAGGGAAGTTGTGAATTGACCTAGTATTCCGGGGCAGAGTATCCCGGAGAGTAGGTGCAGCTTGAGAAAAGTCTTGAAGATGGGAGTGAGAGGTACAAATTATGGAGGTTATTAATCGTAGGTCGCTAACAGAACGGAGAACAGGAGTAGGGTGGTAGATGGAGATGAGGGAGGAGATGTATGGAGGTGCAGCACTGTGGAGAGCAGGAGTAGGGTGGTAGATGGAGATGAGGGAGGAGATGTATGGAGGTGCAGCACTGTGGAGAGCAGGAGTAGGGTGGTAGATGGAGATGAGGGAGGAAATGTATGGAGGTACAGCACTGTGGAGAGCAGGAGTAGGGTGGTAGATGGAGATGAGGGAGGAGATGTATGGAAGTGCAGCACTGTGGAGAGCAGGAGTAGGGTGGTAGATGGAGATGAGGGAGGAGATGTATGGAGGTGCAGCACTGTGGAGAGCAGGAGTAGGGTGTAGATGGAGATGAGGGAGGAGATGTATGGAGGTGCAGCACTGTGGAGAGCAGGAGTAGGGTGGTAGATGGAGATGAGAAGGAGATGTATGGAGGTGCAGCACTGTGGAGAGCAGGAGTAGGGTGGTAGATGGAGATGAGGGAGGAGATGTATGGAGGTGCAGCACTGTGGAGAGCAGGAGTAGGGTGGTAGATGGAGATGAGGGAGGAGATGTATGGAGGTGCAGCACTGTGGAGAGCAGGAGTAGGGTGGTAGATGGAGATGATGGAGGAGATGTATGGAGGTGCAGCACTGTGGAGAGCAGGAGTAGGGTGGTAGATGGAGATGAGGGAGGAGATGTATGGAGGTGCAGCACTGTGGAGAGCAGGAGTAGGGTGGTAGATGGAGATGAGGGAGGAGATGTATGGAGGTGCAGCACTGTGGAGAGCAGGAGTAGGGTGGTAGATGGAGATGAGGGAGGAGATGTATGGAGGTGCAGCACTGTGGAGAGCAGGAGTAGGGTGGTAGATGGAGATGAGGGAGGAGATGTATGGAGGTGCAGCACTGTGGAGAGCAGGAGTAGGGTGGTAGATGGAGATGAGGGAGGAGATGTATGGAAGTGCAGCACTGTGGAGAGCAGGAGTAGGGTGGTAGATGGAGATGAGGGAGGAGATGTATGGAGGTGCAGCACTGTGGAGAGCAGGAGTAGGGTGGTAGATGGAGATGAGGGAGGAGATGTATGGAGGTGCAGCACTGTGGAGAGCAGGAGTAGGGTGGTAGATGGAGATGAGGAGGAGATGTATGGAGGTGCAGCACTGTGGAGAGCAGGAGTAGGGTGGTAGATGGAGATGAGGGAGGAGATGTATGGAGGTGCAGCACTGTGGAGAGCAGGAGTAGGGTGGTAGATGGAGATGAGGGAGGAGATGTATGGAGGTGCAGCACTGGGGAGACCTTTGTGGGTGAGGGTGAGAAGTTTGAACTGTATTCTGTGGTGGATGGGCAACCAGTGAAGTGACTGGCACAGGCTAGTGGCATCAGTGTAGCGGTTGGATGGATAGATGAGCCTGGCTGCAGCATTTAGGACAGACTGAAGGGGGAGAGTTTAGTGAGAGGGAGACCGATTAGTAATGCGTTGCAGTAGTCAAGACGAGAATGAATCAAGGCAACAACAAGAGTTTTTGCCATTTCCACCGTAAGAAAAGGGCGGATTCTGGCGATATTCTTGAGGTGCAGACGATAAGAGCGTGTAAGTGATTGAATATGGGGAGCAAAGGAAAGATCAGAGTCAAATGTGGCACCAAGACAGCGGGCATGTTGCACAGGAGTTATGATAGTGCTGCAGACCGAAAATTGAAATATCAAGTTTAGGTGAGTTAGTAGATGGGGGAAAGACAAGAAGTTCAGTTTTTGAGAGGTTCAGTTTTAGATATAGAGAGGACATGATGTTAGAGACAGCTGCCAGTCAATTACTGGGGTTTTGGAGTAAAGCAGGGGTGATGTCAGGGGACAAAGTGTATAGTTGGGTGTCGTCAGCGTAGAGATGGTATCGAAAGCCAAATCTACTGATAGTCTGTCCGATGGGGGCTGTATAGAGGGAGAAGAGTAGAGGACCTAGTACTGAGCCCTGAGGAACACCAACCTCAAGAGGAAGAGGAGAAGAAGAAGAGTCAGCGAATGATAGACTAAAGGAGCGACCAGAGAGATAGGAAGAGAACCAAGAGAGAGCAGTGTCCTTAAGGCCAATTGAGTGGAGCATGGTGAGGAGGGGTTTATGGTCTACAGTATCGAACGCTGCAGAGAGATCCAGCAGAATCAGTAGAGAATAGTCACCATTTCTTTTTGCTGTTAGGAGATCGTTAGACACTTTAGTAAGGGCAGTTTCTGTAGAGTAAAGAGGACGGAAGGCAGATTGTAAGAAGTCAAGAAGAGAGTTTGCAGAGAGATAGCTTATTAAGCGAGAGTAGACAAGACGTTCAAGGAGTTTAGAGATGAAGGGGAGGTTAGAAACAGGTCGGTAGTTAGCAGCACAGGTCGGGTCAAGAGATGGTTTCTTTCGTAGTGGGGTGATAATAAAGTGTTTGAAAGAGGAGGGGAAGATACCAGAAGAGAGAGAGAGTTTAAAAATTGTAGTTAGGTGAGTGATGACAGCCGGGGAGAGGGACTGGAGGAGGTGTGATGGAATAGGATCACTGCTACAGGTCGTGGGTCGAGAAGAAGAGAGAAGCCTGGAGACTTCTTCCTCTGTTATAGGGTCAAAAAAAGGAGAGAGAGCATGTGGAGGAATGGGAGGGAGGAGGATTGAAATTATTTGGCGACTGAGAGATCATTTCCTGCCGGATACTGCCAATTTTGTCTCTGAAGTAAGTGGCCATGCCATCAGAGCAGAGGTCAGTGACAGGTTCTGGAACTTTAGGGCTTAGAAGGGAATGAAAAGTGTCAAAGAGTCGTTTTGGGTTATTTGAGAGTGAGGAGATGAGAGGTGAAGTACTTTTGTTTGGCAATGTTGAGAGCCGAATTGTATGTTTTGAGCATAAATTTATAATAGAGGAAGTCTGCTGGTATTCGCGATTTTCTCCATAAGAGTTCTGCACATCTGGAGCAGCGCTGGAGAAAACGTGTTTCAGGTGTGTGCCAGGGCTGCCATGTTCTGTGTCGAGAGGGTCGGACTGATATTGGAGCTGCTTCATCTAGGGGGGTTTTGAGGGTCTGGTTGTAATGATTGGCAGCCAAGTCTGGACAGGGGAGGGAAGTGATTGGGGTAAGAGCTAGTTGTAGGGTGTTAATGGGTTGCTGGCAGTTAATGATGTGTAGGTTTCTGTAAGTGTGAAAAGTAGGATTGTCATGAGAAGAGTGAGAGGTCTTTATGGTAAATGAAAGAAGATTGTGGTCAGAAAGTGGGAAGGATAAGTTACTAAAGTTTGAGACTGAGCAATGACGGAGGAAGACTAGAATGCCTCAGTTTGCCTCCGATCCGTCTCCACTCCGCTTGCAGCATTTTGGTGTCTGCTTGAAAAAACTAAGCCAAACTGATCCGTTCTGACACACAATTTAAGTCAATGGGGACGAATCCGTTTTCTCTGACTCAATCTGGCACAATAGAAAACGGATCCGTCTCCGATTGACTTTCAATGGAGTTAATGACGATCCCTCTTGGCTATGTTACAGATAATACAAATGGATCCGTTCATGATGGATGCATGCGGTTGTATTATTGTAACTGATCCGTTTTTGCAGATCCATGATGGATCCGCACAAAATCAAGTGTGAAAGTAGCCTTACCTGATGAACGAGCGTTTACACCACCAGATCATCGCTTCAACAAGCATTACTATGAACGCTTGTCAGCGATAACCTGTGCGATTCTCAGCCGGTGTAAAGGGCCCTTCAGAGCACTGGACTCCCCCATTGCTCCCAGCTGACGATGGACTAAGCTCCCTCCACCGGGTCAAGAACGGTCAGTGCCAGTAACGGCCTCCGAAGAGTTCAGCTTCACTGTCTAAAGAGGCTTCTTACAAGACTCCATAAAATTAAATCAAAGTGACCGGATCAATAGCCCTAACAGGAGGCAGCGGGGCTGATTTATTTCTGTGGCAGGTTAGCGAGAACCAAACATTAATTCTTGTCTCTCCAAGAAGCGAAGAGGAGCCGGCGTCAGAACCCGAGCGTTAACGGGATCTGAATGAGGTTCCCCTCCCACTTTACTGCCTCCAGAAACATACTATAGGACTAATGGGTCATTATCAGACAAGACTGTGGGAAGACGACCTGAACAGATAGGACTGGATTTTCTGGCGGGGTTCGATTCGAGGTGAAGGGTTAAGGGCTGTATTAGACAGCCCGATGTGGCAGATGACTGTCGGGAGGGATCACCTGCTCACTAGTGGAGGAGACCGCTGCTATTACATGCAGCAATCTCCTCCGCAGCATGGGGAGGAGCGATCACCAAGCCTTCACTCATCCCCACACTGTCTAGTGGTTTGCCGACGGCAGGTCATTATTAGACACCACGATTTGCCGCCTTCAAACAATTATTTTTTAACATGTCAAAAGATTTGGATTGTCCAATCATCGAGCATTTGCTTGTTCATCGGGCAATCAGAGGCAGTATTACACTGCAAGAGGATTCTGCAGGTGTACTCCAGGCTTTACTCACAGATATGACTGGATGACACAGCATGCAATCATTGAACATCTCCATCAGCATGCTCCAACCAGTCCCATTCACTTCCCACCTTCTCCACATCAACCCTTCTCACATTATGTACATGACCCATGCTGGATGACATGCACCTCTCCCCCCAGTGCAGAGACACCTACCTTGAACTCCATGGGAGTATATTTCTCATTTTTCGGAGTAGAGTTTCCCTTGTAGTGGAGATGGTTGGGGGTTGCAGGGTGAATCACGGTGGACTCCTGGGACTGTCTCTGGCACCGTTGGCAATAAACGTAGATTACAAATGTCAAGAGGCTGGAGCCAAAGAAACAAGACACACCAGTGGCTATCAGATGAATAAGGCTGAAACCTGTAGGAAACATGAAAAGGCTCGTCAACGATGCGACATCCACACAGTACCTTAATAACGTGCACCGAGTGCCCATCGCTCACACAATAGGACATGATGCCCGTCAAACAGGTTTCACTTACCTCCACACTCTTTACTTTCATCAATGCTTGAGGCTGGCAGAATGACTGCAAATAGAAAGAAGGAGAACTGCTAAGAACGTATGAAACCCACCATCTGCAGGAAAATGATGCGACCCTTTAAAATATCAGGGTGACTACTCCTTGTATATTTGAGGGAATTCCAGCAGAATGACACCGGATCATTAATGTCAGCGGAGCGGAGGTTTAAGGCCTACCTGGAATCTCATTGTATATACAGTCTCTGTATTGAGTGCTGTTTCCAACACACTGTGTGGGTCCAGGGTCGTGTATGTCACAGTAGCGGTTTCTATATTGTGTTCCATCTTCATGACACATGCTCCATTCGGACCACTCTGCCCAACCACCTGCAGCAAAGAAACCAAACAGGTCATCACATCCTCGTACATCTGCTCCACCAAAATGTCAGCACAGACAGTGACTGAGGCAACACAGCTTCTAGGTGGATATCTACAGGGAGTGCAGAATTATTAGGCAAGTTGTATTTTTGAGGATTAATTTTATTATTGAACAACAACCATGTTCTCAATGAACCCAAAAAACTCATTAATATCAAAGCTGAATATTTTTGGAAGTAGTTTTTAGTTTGTTTTTAGTTTTAGCTATTTTAGGGGGATATCTGTGTGTGCAGGTGACTATTACTGTGCATAATTATTAGGCAACTTAACAAAAAACAAATATATACCCATTTCAATTATTTATTTTTACTAGTGAAACCAATATAACATCTCAACATTCACAAATATACATTTCTGACATTCAAAAACAAATCAGTGACCAATATAGCCACCTTTCTTTGCAAGGACACTCAAAAGCCTGCCATCCATGGATTCTGTCAGTGTTTTGATCTGTTCACCATCAACATTGCTGTGCAGCAGCAACCACAGCCTCCCAGACACTGTTCAGAGAGGTGTACTGTTTTCCCCTCCTTGTAAATCTCACATTTGATGATGGACCACAGGTTCTCAATGGGGTTCAGATCAGGTGAACAAGGAGGCCATGTCATTAGATTTTCTTCTTTTTATACCCTTTCTTGCCAGCCACGCTGTGGAGTACTTGGACGCGTGTGATGGAGCATTGTCCTGCATGAAAATCATGTTTTTCTTGAAGGATGCAGACTTCTTCCTGTACCACTGCTTGAAGAAGGTGTCTTCCAGAAACTGGCAGTAGGACTGGGAGTTGAGCTTGACTCCATCCTCAACCCGAAAAGGCCCACAAGCTCATCTTTGATGATACCAAGCCCAAACCAGTACTCCACCTCCACCTTGCTGGCGTCTGAGTCGGACTGGAGCTCTCTGCCCTTTACCAATCCAGCCACGGGCCCATCCATCTGGCCCATCAAGACTCACTCTCATTTCATCAGTCCATAAAACCTTAGAAAAATCAGTCTTGAGATATTTCTTGCCCAGTCTTGACGTTTCAGCTTGTGTGTCTTGTTCAGTGGTGGTCGTCTTTCAGCCTTTCTTACCTTGGCCATGTCTCTGAGTATTGCACACCTTGTGCTTTTGGGCACTCCAGTGATGTTGCAGCTCTGAAATATGGCCAAACTGGTGGCAAGTGGCATCTTGGCAGCTGCACGCTTGACTTTTCTCAGTTCATGGGCAGTTATTTTGCGCCTTGGTTTTTCCACACGCTTCTTGCGACCCTGTTGACTATTTTGAATGAAACGCTTGATTGTTCGATGATCACGCTTCAGAAGCTTTGCAATTTTAAGAGTGCTGCATCCCTCTGCAAGATATCTCACTATTTTTGACTTTTCTGAGCCTGTCAAGTCCTTCTTTTGACCCATTTTTCCAAAGGAAACACCTGATATAGGGTGTTGATGTCATTAGACCACACCCCTTCTCATTACAGAGATGCACATCACCTAATATGCTTAATTGGTAGTAGGCTTTCGAGCCTATACAGCTTGGAGTAAGACAACATGCATAAAGAGGATGATGTGGTCAAAATACTCATTTGCCTAATAATTCTGCATGCAGTGTAGAGATACATTGTATACACCTACAGAAGTCTATGGATCAAAACCTCTACAAGCCCATACTGGTAAGGTATCGTGCCATGGCCGGAACCAAAACCAGCTGTTTAACCCAATACTGACTTAGCTCTAGAGTTCCTCCCGCTCTAGGGGTGGAGGAGTTCCCCCCTGCTCTAGGGGTGGAGGAGAGCCCCCCCCCCCCGCTCTAGGGGTGGAGGAGAGCCCCCCCCCCCGCGCTCTAGGGGTGGGGGAGAGCCCCCCCCCCCGCTCTAGGGGTGGAGGAGAGCCACCCCCCCCCGCGCTCTAGGGGTGGAGGAGAGCCCCCCCCCCCCCGCGCTCTAGGGGGGGAGGAGAGCCCCCCCCCCCCCCGCTCTAGGGGTGGAGGAGAGCCCCCCCCCCCCGCTTTAGGGGTGGAGGAGAGCCCCCCCCCCGCTCTAGGGGTGGAGGAGAGCCCCCCCCCCCCCCCCCCCCCCGCGCTCTAGGGGGGGAGGAGAGCCCCCCCCCCCCGCGCTCTAGGGGTGGAGGAGAGCCCCCCCCCCGCGCTCTAGGGGTGGAGGAGGAGCCCCCCCCCCCCGCTCTAGGGGTGGAGGAGAGCCACCCCCCCCCGCGCCTCTAGGGGTGGAGGAGGCCCCCCCCCCCCCCCACGCTCTAGGGGTGGAGGAGAGCCCCCCCCCCCCCGCTCTAGGGGTGGAGGAGAGCCCCCCCCCCCCGCTTTAGGGGTGGAGGGAGAGGCCCCCCCCCCGCCCTAGGGGGGGGGGAGAGCCCCCCCCCCCCCCCCCCCCCGCGCTCTAGGGGTGGAGGAGAGCCCCCCCCCCCCGCGCTCTAGGGTGGAGGAGAGGCCCCCCCCCCGCGCTCTAGGGGTGGAGGAGAGCCCCCCCCCCCCGCTCTAGGGGTGGAGGAGAGCCACCCCCCCACCCGCTCTAGGGGTGGAGGAGAGCCCCCCCCCCGCTCTAGGGGTGGAGAGAGCCCCCCCCCCCCGCTCTAGGGGTGGGGGAGAGCCCCCCCCCCCCCCGCTCTAGGGGTGGAGGAGAGCCCCCCCCCCCGCTCTAGGGGTGGAGGAGAGCCCCCCCCCCCCCGCTCTAGGGGGGGAGGAGAGCCCCCCCCCCCCCGCTCTAGGGGTGGAGGAGAGCCCCCCCCCCCCGCTCTAGGGGTGGAGGAGAGCCCCCCCCCCCGCTCTAGGGGTGGGGGAGAGCCCCCCCCCCCCGCTCTAGGGGTGGAGGAGAGCCCTCCCCCCCCCCGCTCTAGGGGTGGAGGAGAGCCCCCCACCCCCCGCTCTAGGGGTGGAGGAGAGCCCCCCACCCCCCGCTCTAGGGGTGGAGGAGAGCCCCCCCCCCCGCTCTAGGGTGGAGGAGAGCCCTCCCCCCCCCCCCCCCGCTCTAGGGGTGGAGGAGAGCCCCCCCCCCGCTCTAGGGGTGGAGGAGAGCCCCCCACCCCCCGCTCTAGGGGTGGAGGAGAGCCCCCCCGCTCTAGGGGTGGAGGAGAGCCCCCCCGCTCTAGGGGTGGAGGAGAGCCCCCCGCTCAATGTACACCCTTTCTAGTGTCACAGCATCTCCATCAACCTATGTACAATGACTTCACCGGCTTCTCAGAGGATTCAATGTAACACCGAGCTGAAGGAACGGAACAAGCCAGGGTTAGAGGACGATTAGTTATGCCACAGGAAACCCAGCTCCCGGCATGTAAATAACCCCCCTTCCACCCCAGAGACGTCATGGCAGCTCCCTGACACCCTGAATTCGATTAACATAACTTGCAGAGTCAGGCATCAGCGGATGAGTTAAGGCAGCAGCTTCTAAAATATGAATTTATTACCAACCTGTAAACTAAATAAAAATACATCACGTAAACCGAATGACAAATGAGCGATTCAGTCCTCGCGCTCCCGCACGGGGGACCTTCTGTGGGGTCTGGGACAGAATTCTTTGTGATGAACCCTACTATATAACCTCCACACATCATTCGCCCTCTCACGGACCCTCCAGGTGCAGAGGAAGCCGACAGTCACTGGCGTCTCTTCTTCAGATCCCCCCAGGTAGTCATTTAATGTTCACCCCTCCGTGGGCTGCAGCCGATTCAGACTCAGATAAAATGTGACAGGAACCTGGCGCGTTATTAGGCACTAATCACACACCGCTGTACGCGCAGTCGCAGGTTTACCGCCACAACTTCACTCAATCCCCAGATATCACATCAATTATTCATGGCGCATCTGCCCGACATCAGCACCGATCGCACCGCGTCTGCTCACAAATAAATTCACAGAGGGGATAATCACCGCGATCCTGATCGACTTCCGAAACCAACTAAATGTTTGCAAACCAAGTTGTACCGGGTGGAGAGACATCCCCTCCGCACCGCAATATCCTGGCCGGGCTCCACGTTAAATAAATCCCTGTGTGTGTTTATACAGCCTGTCTATGGAAATCAGCGCACAGGCAATTACCGCTGACATGAGCCGTATGCCGAGACTGCACTCAGAATTCATGTGCTGAAGACGAGGCCATTCCGGCTGCATCTCCCGCTTCTCATTAGAAGCCCGGTATATTCTTAGCTCGGGTTCATTTTCTACCCAAACAAAGAATAATGCAAAACGGTTCTGAAACTAAGACCCCATCAATGAAGCTTTAGGGCAACACTGATGGAAATAGAGGAGAAGCCCGAAGCTCCTGGACCTCAGCGCGGACGCAGTGCCCAGGGCCCCTGCTAGAAAGTGTTCCACCTCAAGAGCTGCTGCAGGATCTATAAACCATACAAAGTGTAGACAATGAGCGATAAACTGCTACAAACGGTGTTTACAGGGGGCACAAGGGGTCATCTCAATATGATCCATACCTTTACAGACGGTAAGTATTACACAGCGCTCCTCTGTGTGCAGACCAATGCAGATGTCACCACCATTAGATGGGGCAGGGTTGGTGCAGGTACGTGTGCGCTGGTAATTCCACCGCCACATGTGGCAGAACACTGCGTCCATGATGACCAACATGACCACGAACCCTTCACTGCAACATAAAAAGGACACAAAGGTCAAAGCAGAGAATAAAGATAATCAGGGAATGTTCTGAGCAGAAAGTGAAAGATTCAGAGAGCTGCCAAAAACCAAAATGTACACGTCAAACTCTCAACATAAAATGGACCAAAAATAGGAAATATCACTGACAGATACAAGACTCCGCAACGTGTGCAAATGTCAGGACGTTCTCAAGCTGCCTATCATATAGTCTGACAGGGCAAAGGGCTAGATACATTCCTATCTATAAGGAGCAGCATTATCGTAGTTATATTCTTGTGTATAAGGAGCGGTATTATAGCAGTTATATTCTTGTACATAGGAGCAGTATTATAGTAGTTATATTCTTGTACATAGGAGCAGTATTATAGTAGTTATATTCCTGTACATAGGAGGCAGTATTATAGTAGTTATATTCTTGTACATAGGAGCAGTATTATAGTAGTTATATTCTTGTACATAGGAGCGTTATTATAGTAGTTATATTCTTGTACATAGGAGCAGTATTATAGTAGTTATATTCTTGTGTACATAGGAGCAGTATTATAGTAGTTATATTCTTGTACATAGGAGGCAGTATTATAGTAGTTCTATTCTTGTACATAGGAGGCAGTATTATAGTAGTTATATTCTTGTACATAGGAGCAGTATTATAGTAGTTATATTCTTGTATATAAGAGGCAGTATTATAGTAGTTATATTCTTGTACATAGGAGCAGTATTATAGCAGTTATATTCTTGTACATAGGAGCAGTATTATAGTAGTTATATTCTTGTACATAGGAGGCAGTATTATAGTCGTTATATTCTTGTACATAGGAGCAGTATTATAGTAGTTATATTCTTGTACATAGGAGCAGTATTATAGTATTATATTCTTGTACATAGGAGCAGTATTATAGTAGTTTATATTCTTGTACATAGGAGGCAGTATTATAGTAGTTATATTCTTGTACATAGGAGCGGTATTATAGTAGTTATATTCTTGTATATAGGAGCAGTATTAGTATTATATCAGTTATATTCTTGTACATAGGAGCAGTATTATAGTAGTTATATTCTTGTACATAGGAGGCAGTATTATAGTAGTTATATTCTTGTACATAGGAGCAGTATTATAGTAGTTATATTCTTGGTACATAGGAGCAGTATTATGTAGTTATATTCTTGTACATAGGAGCGTATTATAGTAGTTATATTCTTGTACATAGGAGCAGTTATTATAGTATTTATATTCTTGTACATAGGAGCGGTATTATAGTAGTTATATTCTTGTACATAGGAGCAGTATTATAGTAGTTATATTCTTGTACATAGGAGCAGTATTATAGTATTATACTCTTGTACATAGGAAGCAGTATTATAGTAGTTATATTCTTGTACATAGGAGGCAGTATTATAGTAGTTATATTCTTGTACATAGGAGCAGTATTATAGTAGTTATATTCTTGTACATAGGAGCAGTATTTTAGTAGTTATATTCTTGTACATAGGAGCAGTATTATAGTAGTTATATTCTTGTACATAGGAGGCAGTATTATAGTAGTTATATTCTTGTACATAGGAGCAGTATTATAGTAGTTATATTCTTGTATATAGGAGGCAGTATTATAGTAGTTATATTCTTGTACATAGGAGCAGTATTATAGCAGTTATATTCTTGTACATAGGAGCAGTATTATAGTAGTTATATTCTTGTACATAGGAAGCAGTATTATAGTAGTTATATTCTTGTACATAGGAGCAGTATCAGTAGTTATATTCTTGTACATAGAAGCAGTATTATAGTAGTTATATTCCTGTACATAGGAGCAGTATTATAGTAGTTATATTCTTGTACATAGGAGGCAGTATTATAGTAGTTATATTCTTGTACATAGGAGGCAGTATTATAGTAGTTATATTCTTGTACATAGGAGCAGTATTATAGTAGTTATATTCGTGTACATAGGAGGCAGTATTATAGTAGTTATATTCTTGTACATAGGAGCAGTATTATAGTAGTTATATTCTTGTACATAGGAGCAGTATTATAGTAGTTATATTCCTGTACATAGGAGGCAGTATTATAGTAGTTATATTCTTGTACATAGGAGCAGTATTATAGTAGTTATATTCTTGTACATAGGAGGCAGTATTATAGTAGGTTATATTCTTGTACATAGGAGGCAGTATTATAGTAGTTATATTCTTGTACATAGGAGGCAGTATTATAGTAGTTATATTCTTGTACATAGGAGGCAGTATTATAGTAGTTAGATTCTTGTACATAGGAGCAGTATTATAGTAGTTATATTCTTGTACATAGGGGCAGTATTATAGTAGTTATATTCTTGTACATAGGAGCAGTATTATAGTAGTTATATTCTTGTACATAGAAGGCAGTATTACAGTAGTTATATTCTTGTACATAGGAGCAGTATTATTGTAGTTATATTCTTGTACATAGGAGCAGTATTATAGTAGTTATATTCTTGTACATAGGAGCAGTATTATAGTAGTTATATTCTTGTACATAGGAGCAGTATTATAGTAGTTATATTCTTGTACATAGGAGCAGTATTATAGTAGTTATATTCTTGTACATAGGGGAAGTATTATAGTAGTTGTATTCTTGTACATAGGGGCAGTATTATAGTAGTTATATTCTTGTATATAGGAGCAGTATTATAGTAGTTATATTCTTGTACATAGGAGGCAGTATTATAGTAGTTATATTCTTGTGTATAGGAGGCAGTATTATAGTAGTTATATTCTTGTACATAGGAGCAGTATTATAGTAGTTATATTCTTGTACATAGGAGGCAGTATTATAGTAGTTATATTCTTGTACATAGGAGCAGTATTATAGTAGTTATATTCTTGTACATAGGGGAAGTATTATAGTAGTTGTATTCTGGCACATACAGTGCAGTGTTAAATATAGTATTTATACTTTAGTAGTTGATGTCAGTGTAAAGTTTTGGTTCCCAAGCAGATGTAGGAGCAGTGACCCTTTAAGATGTAGAAATGTTGACTTTCTTTTCCCTTCTTGGAGTCAGACATCTCTTAGTACTTGGCACAGGACAGGGAAAAGAGAACATGAAATCTGTGCTCCAGTCTGAGTGATAATGGAAGGGACAGTCAGCATATATACTGTATACTGACAGTTCTTTACCAGTCATTCATTTTTGGAGGAGGTGGGTGAGTACTGGGCTATATGTCCACTAAGGTGATTAATGTAATCTGAAGTGGTTGATTCAGAGGATGTTAAACCTTTAATCACTTAAGATGAGGTGTAAGGGGGGGCCGACAGAGCACTGGCTCGTGGTGCCGGTCAGTGTGAAGCTGTATATAGATCACGGGGGAAACGCTTCTCTGCTCATGCAGAGTTATTGAGATTTTACAGAACATTATATACAATTTATTTAGCAAACTATTTATAAACTTCTGTGTATAAAAAATTAACATAATCAAGTAACAGTGTTAATTAAATGCATCTCTCATGTCGGCCTGGTCCTGCATATTTAACAGGCAGACGCCAATGTGTTTAATTCCAAAGAAGCTGGAATCCAGAGAAGTAGAAAAACTCCCCCCTAGAAGCAAAATCGGATCCATCAATGGCTTCACAATACCCAAATGTAACAATCGCAACAATTCCTTACATTGACTCCAATGTGCTGGGGCTCCTTGAGAAGTCTTACTCCGGGCTGATAGCTTGTACCTCCACAGAAACACTGTAACAAACCCTCTACTCTCAGATGTAGTTGTTCAGGTTTTCAGCCTCTAGATGTAAACAAGGCTGCTCCTATTCCCTGACAGCAATCACAGATCCGGAAAGGGGTAAGAAATTGAAATGCAAAAGACTGGACAGACCCTTTAACAAACACTCATATTCAGTATTTCTGAACATGAACAATGTTTGTAATAAAAAATAATAAAATCTGGCGATTTTGTGACTTTAACAATGATCGCTAAGTGATTTTTTCCAAAATCCTGAAATTTGAATCCATCAGAAAATATGGAAAAGTCTTCAGCAGCGAAACGCGACCTCAGGGGGGACCCGATGTAAAAACCTATTTTCTTCCAAACCTTCTCCAGTAGGTGGCGCTTTTACCTGCCCAATCATGTTACCACATAGCACAACGCTACGTCAAAATAGATTGTGAGCTCTGCAGCCCAGCCTGGTCCCTGCACGGGTTATAGGGTCAGTGCTAGAGGAACGCAGTAAAAGTAAAGCAGGCTTTAGCCCAAGCACCTGTATAAAACCTATTTATTGCTGGTGCCGATGCCGTTTTTATTATTCATTGCCGGATCCGGCGCAGTTTACGGGGGAATAAAGCCTGAGATTATGACGGCAAGAAAACAATTACCCCATAAAGCCGCGCCGAGCAGCAGAAAGCACCTTGTTGTTTTCAATTAAGACGTAATTGTGTTTGCCTCACGTTCACTTTCAGTCAGACTCCTCGTAAAGATTATACTACCGGGGACGATGGGAGGCGGCGCGACATAAAGCGGAGCCGGGAGAGTCTGTATTCACTAATGAGCAGAGCGCGACCACAGAGATCGATGTCACGTACAGAGCCCAATTATGTGATCCCCTATCCACAGATAACTATCAGACCCCCACTGATCATAAGAACAGGGACCCCGTACCCTGTGGAGCCCCCTGAAATGAACGGAGCGGCTGGTTGGAAACGCGTGTCCATTCATTTCTATGGGAGCTCCGGAGACGGCCCGGTTGAGACGTGCAATTCCAACCGGCCGCTCCGTTCATTTCAGGGGGCTCCACAGGGTTTGGGGCCCCCATTCTTGTAATTGTTGGAGGTCCCAGTAATAGGACCCACGCCAATCTAATAGTTATTCTCTAACCTGTGGATAAGTGATAACTAGTGTTGAGCGAACTTCTGTTTTAAGTTCGGCGTCTAAAGTTCGGCTTCCGGTTAGCGAAGAATCCCGATATGGATTCCGAATTCCGTTGTGGTCCGTGGTAGCGGAATCAATAATGGCCAATCATTGATTCCGCTACCACGGACCACAACGAAATTCGGAATCCATATCGGGATTCTCCGCTAACCGGAAGCCGAACTTTAGACGCCGAACTTAAAACAGAAGTTCGCTCAACACTAGTGATAACGTTTTGAAACTGGAATAACCACTTTGACACTTTATGAATCCAACCCTCTTTTGTTATTCGGCTGCTTTCAAAGGGTTAATGTTAAGTGTAGAGTCTCTTACATCCTGCAGGGGGCAGAATCATCCACATCACAATTCATTTATTTCCTGAATGGAATATTTAAAGGGGAAGGACTCCCAAATCACGTCTAGGACTATGCGGATTAGAATGTGTTATGAGGTAAGAGTCAAACAGCGCCCCCAGAGGCCACATGCAAAATAACGTTTTGTTAGACCCGAGTGAACGAGCGGGGGCATTACTGCCGATGTTACTATGGACCATCTGTGTACTGGGGGGGGTCCTCACCTGGGCAAAGCTGTGGGTTACAATCCTGGAACTCTGTGGCAGACCCCATGCAGGGTTGACCACCGTTCCGAGGTTCCGGATTACTGCAAGTTCTTCTTCTAGAGCGGAATCCTAATTCACAGTCCCGAGAACAGGCCGACCACGGGCCCCACGGACTCCATCCACCGCTGACAATACGCGCCGGGGACTTCCCGCTCCGCATCATGTCGTCCACCAGAGCTGCAGTAAAAAATAACTTTATTTAGAGGCGACTATTATCATGGCATTACTCACAGAGCCCTGTCTAGACTGGATACATTGTAACAAACACTCAGCTATGACAAGTGTTAGATCAGGAAGGCTTCTTATTGTATAAAATTAGTGTTCCCATTCACTGACAGCAAGCAAAGGCAGAAAGTTCAAGAACTTTTTAATCTGCACAAGGATGAGTCTCGTCATCCCCCGCGGTTAATATTGTGCTGACACTCACAGTCGGTCTCGCAGGCCGCAGAACCATCATTGGGACAGAATCGCGTCTCCGTTTTTTTCCTCCCAAACTGAAGCTCGTGGGGGTCGGAGAGTTGAGCGCGACAGGTGTAGCGGAATCTCTGTTCCTGACGAGCTCCGCCCTGCGTGATATTAACCGTCATCCATGGCGTCCAAGGAGTGTTTCTGCGCACCTCAGGACAAGCCTCCGAGTTACAGATCCTGAATTCCTGCAAGGAAAGATTTCTGAGCGTGATGTGAGCGCACAAAACATCGCAAACCGCCATCGTGCTGCAAGCACCTGATGACATCACTGCGGCATTGCGACTAGGAAGAGAAGAACATCTGTCCCTAAAAATGGCCTCCACCACGAGAAGCAAAACTGACTGAGAGCAACATTGCTTTTGTTCATTTAGGCTGTAGGGTGAGGGGGCGAGAATTACCTGAGCGCAGCCGGGGCAGGTGTTCCCGTTCTCACAGGTGCGCTGTCTGGAGTGGACGCCCCCTCCGCAGTCTGCACTGCATTTGCTCCATGAACCCCATAAAGACCAGAATATGGGGACCGGACAGGGGCTGTTCTCATTGCAGAACCTGAGGGAAGAGACAAGATGGAGAGGAGTCAAGAGACCGAACATAATACAGGTCACCGGACAGCGCTAAACCGACCACGTGGGAACCGCCACACAGTATAATACTGACCAGACATAAAAAACTGCTGCACAGTGCTAAACCGACCACGTGGGAACCGCCGCACAGCATAATACCGACCAGACATAAAAAACTGCTGCACAGTGCTAAACCGACCACGTGGGAACCACCGCACAGCATTATACCGACCAGACATAAAAAACTGCTGCACATCGCTAAACCGACCACGTGGGAACCACCGCACAGCATTATACCGACCAGACATAAAAAACTGCTGCACAGCGCTAAACCGACCACGTGGGAACCACCGCACAGCATAATACTGACCAGACATAAAAAACTGCCGCACAGCATTATACTGACCAGACATAAAAAACTGCTGCACAGCGCTAAACCGACCACGTGGGAACCGCTGCACAGCATTATACTGACCAGACATAAAAAACTGCTGCACAGTGCTAAACCGACCACGTGGGAACCGCCGCACAGCATAATACTGACCAGACATAAAAAACTGCTGCACAGCGCTAAACCGACCACGTGGGAACCGCCGCACAGTATAATACTGACCAGACATAAAAAACTGCTGCACAGCGCTAAACTGACCACGTGGTAACCGCCACACAGTATAATACTGACCAGACATAAAAAACTGCTGCACAGCGCTAAACCGACCACGTGGGAACCGCCGCACAGTATAATACTGACCAGACATAAAAAACTGCTGCACAGCGCTAAACCGACCACGTGGGAACCGCCACACAGTATAATACTGACCAGACATGAAAAACTGCTGCACAGCGCTAAACCGACCACGTGGGAACCACCGCACAGCATTATACCGACCAGACATAAAAAACTGCTGCACAGCGCTAAACTGACCACGTTGGAACCGCCACACAGTATAATACTGACCAGACATAAAAAACTGCTGCACAGCGCTAAACCGACCACGTGGGAACTGCCGCACAGCATAATACTGACCAGACAGAAAACTGCTGCACAGCGCTAAACTGACCATGTGGTAACCGCCGCACAGTATTATACTGACCAGACAGAAAACTGCTGCACAGCGCTAAACCGACCAGAAAGAAAACGCCACACAGCGCTAAACCAACCTCGTCGGAACCGCCGCACAGCATTATACTGACCAGGCGGAAAACTACTGCACAGCGCTAAACCAACCAAATGCAAACCACTGCGCTGCGCTAAACTAAACAAACAGAAACCGAAGCACAGCGCTAAACTGACCAGATGGAAACTGCTGCAAGAACAACCAATCAGTAATCCTCTCTGTTCTAGGAAATGACAATCCATCCATAAGACGTGCGCTATTCACAGACGCAGCGGGAGCTCCGCACAGAACTAAATCTAATTATCATCTGGATTATGTGAACGAAACGCTAAATAACTGAGTCATCGAGAAAGTAACAGTGCGGCCATTACCGGCTAATATATAACAACTCCGTGAGCAGGTCTAACGAGAAGGGGCAGAGGGGAGGACGCCGGAGAGACGGCGATTAGCACAATTAACAGAATATTGATGAACCCGACACCCTTTCTGCTTTCCATGTGAAATCCAGTAAAAGGTCAGACCGGCTGCGCTGTCCGCCCGGGTCACATCCCCCCAAAATGTCTAATTAGGAAAATAGAATCAACAGCAGAAGCTAATTAATTGTGTCCATTACCAGATGTGAGGAGCCAGGAGCCGCTGGACCGCGCGACATTAGCATTTTATGTCAATATTACAAGAGACCGCGCCAGCGTCTTAATCACCACTGGCGTAAGAGCGACATGAACGGCGTCACCGTGTCACCAATACATTAGACACATTGTAACAGGAGGACAAAACACTGCTCACAATGTACTGTCCCGCAACAAGCCACTCACCGCTGCTGGTTCAGTGTCTGCACTGCTTGTTTCATCTCTATACAGGACATTGTACCGGCATCTGTCTGCAGGTGGATCAGCACAGTGACTGCACCAGCAGAATGGTGTGTGCAGCTCCGGAGTATAGTACAGGATGTAACTCAGGATCAGTACAGGATAAGTAATGTATGTACACGGTGACTGCCCCAGCAGAATAGTGAGTGCAGCTCTGGAGTATAATACAGGATGTAACTCAGGATCAGTACAGGATAAGTAATGTATGTACACAGTGACTGCACCAGCAGAATAGTGAGTGCAGCTCCGGAGTATAATACAGGATGCAACTCAGGATCAGTACAGGATAAGTAATGTATGTACATAGTGACTGCACCAGCAGAATAGTGAGTGCAGCTCTGGAGTATAATACAGGATGTAACTCAGGATCAGTACAGGATAAGTAATGTATGTACACAGTGACTCCACCAGCAGAATAGTGAGCGCAGCTCTGGAGTATAATACAGAATGTAACTCGAGGTCAGTACAGGATAAGTAATGTATGTACACAGTGACTCCACCAGCAGAATAGTGAGTGCAGCTCTGGAGTATAATACAGGATGTAACTCAGGATCAGTACAGGATAAGTAATGTATGTACACAGTGACTGCACCAGCAGAATGGTGAGTGCAGCTCCGGAGTATAGTACAGGATGTAACTCAGGATCAGTACAGGATAAGTAATGTATGTACACAGTGACTGCACCAGCAGAATAGTGAGTGCAGCTCCGGAGTATAGTACAGGATGTAACTCAGGATCAGTACAGGATAAGTCATGTATGTACATAGTAACTGCACCAGCAGAATAGTGAGTGCAGCTCTGGAGTATAATACAGGATGTAACTGAGGATCAGTACAGGATAAGTAATGTATGTACACAGTGACTGCACCAGCAGAATGGTGTGTGCAGCTCCGGAGTATAGTACAGGATGTAACTCAGGATCAGTACAGGATAAGTCATGTATGTACACAGTGACTGCACCAGCAGAATAGTGAGTGCAGCTCTGGAGTATAATACAGGATGTAACTCTGGATCAGTACAGGATAAGTAATGTATGTACACAGTGACTGCACCAGCAGAATAGTGAGTGCAGCTCTGGAGTATAATACAGGATGTAACTCCGGATCAGTACAGGATAAGTAATGTATGTACACAGTGACTGCACCAGCATAATAGTGAGTGCAGCTCTGGAGTATAATACAGGATGTAACTCTGGATCAGTACAGGATAAGTAATGTATGTACACAGTGACTGCACCAGCAGAATAGTGAGTGCAGCTCTGGAGTATAATACAGGATGTAACTCTGGATCAGTACAGGATAAGTAATGTATGTACACAGTGACTGCACCAGCAGAATAGTGAGTGCAGCTCTGGAGTATAATACAGGATGTAACTCTGGATCAGTACAGGATAAGTAATGTATGTATACAGTGACTGCACCAGCAGAATAGTGAGTGCAGCTCTGGAGTATAATACAGGATGTAACTCAGGATCAGTACAGGATAAGTAATGTATGTACACAGTGACTGCACCAGCAGAATAGTGAGTGCAGCTCTGGAGTATAATACAGGATGTAACTCAGGATCAGTACAGGATAAGTAATGTATGTACACAGTGACTGCACCAGCAGAATAGTGAGTGCAGCTCTGGAGTATAATACAGGATGTAACTCTGGATCAGTACAGGATAAGTAATGTATGTACACAGTGACTGCACCAGCAGAATAGTGAGTGCAGCTCTGGGGTATAATACAGGATGTAACTCAGGATCAGTACAGGATAAGTAATGTATGTACACAGTGACTGCACCAGCATAATAGTGAGTGCAGCTCTGGAGTATAATACAGGATGTAACTCTGGATCAGTACAGGATAAGTAATGTATGTACACGCTGGCCGATCTCATGATGAAACACTCTCCCGCCATTGCTCTGTTATTACGGGGGGGGGGGGGGGGGGGGTACTTTACTGAAATACAATATTAATGAAGAGCTGCTTGTTTACTAAGTGAGATTCGAGGAGTAGATTTGATCTTGTAACTATAAGGAACCGCGGCGAGATGGAGGTAATGATACGAGCTGCGCAGTTGGGGGAGTGGTGAATTATTAATGGCACAGGCCGCTATCAGAACGTCTGCAGGAGCAACAAAGTGACAGACGCTTACTTTCAATGTGCAGCTACCTCTATGGTATTAACCCACTAGCTGCCACAGAGCTGCTGATCTTGATGAGTGGCGAGTTGGGTATGAGACACTTCTATAAGGGGTTCTCACCGTTCCTCTCTGCTTTGCCCTACGCACACTCTGCCTCCAAACCGTGGAGCGGGGTTACTGCAGGTCCTCTGCCGCACCTGGAAGCCGATCCCACAGGACGTGCTGCACTGCGCCCAGGACGACCATGGAGTCCAGCCGCCATTCCTGCAGGAAAAGAGAAACGCACATGTCAGAGGATGACAGAATGAAGCTGTAAATCACTGTCGTGGACCAACGTTCTATTCTGCTGCATTACAGCATCCGATTAGTCATCCATTGCTCACACTTAAAGTGCATTTGGAAAGTCCTCACGCCCTCTCCCTGTCCTCACAATCTATTGTCTCGCTCCTTGTGTCATCAGTCCCCCCATCATTCTGCCCTCACCCCCCATAATAAGAAAGTGAGAACAGAAGGTGAGAAATCTGAACATAAGTCTTCAGCCCCTTTCACATGGATATAAGTCTTCAGCCCCTTTGCTGAGACACTTGACATTTATCTCTGGTTCCTCCCATTTCTCTGGATCATCTCTGAGACGTTCTACACCTTGATTGGAGTCACCTGTGGTAAATTCAGCTGATTGGAGATGTGGAAGGTCACAGCCCTGTCTATACAAGATCTCACAGCTGACGATGCATCAGAGCCAAAACCAAGCCAGGAGGAGGAGAGAACTGCCTGTGGAGCTCAGAGACAGGATTGTGTGGAGGCTCAGATCTGGAGAAGGGGGCAGAGACATTTCTGCTGCACTGAGAGTTCCCAGGAGCACAGCGGCCTCCATAATTCTTATATGGAAGAAGAAGAACCAGGATTATTCCTAAAGCTGCAGCCCCCAAACTAAGTAATCAGGGGAAGGGCCTTGGTAAGAGAGGAGACCAAGAACCCAATGGTCACTCTGGCCGAGCTCCATAGATCCTGTGTGCAGATGGGAGAAACTTCCAGAAGGTCGACCGTCACTGCAGCCTCCACCAATCTGGGCTGAAAGTTCTAATCCAGAGCTCTGGACCTCAGACTGGGCCAAAGGTTCACCTTCCAACAAGACAATGGCCAGACAACACAGGGGAGGCTAGGGACAACTCTGGGAATGTCCTTGAGGCGCCCAGCCAGAGCCCTGAACCCAATGGAACATCTCTGGAGAGAAGTGACAATAGCTGTCCACTGAAGGCCCCCATCCAACCTGACAGAGCTGGAGAAGATCTGCAGAGAAGAACAGCCGAAAATCCCCAAATCCAGGTGTAAACCTTGTGGCATCATCTCAGAGAAGACTGGAGTCTGGAATCGCTGCCAAAGGGGCCGAAGACCTATGTCCCGAGTAAAGGGGCTGAAGACTTATGTCCCGAGTAAAGGGGCTGAAGACTTATGTCCCGAGTAAAGGGGCTGAAGACTTATGTCCCGAGTAAAGGGGCTGAAGACTTATGTCCTGAGTAAAGGGGCTGAAGACTTATGTCCCGAGTAAAGGGGCTGAAGACTTATGTCAATGTGAGATTTTCCTTTTCAGTAAATTAGTAAAGTTTTCTAACTTTCTGTTCTCACTTTCTTATTATGGGGACTGAGGGCACAAGGTGCAAGAGAACAGAATGTGAGGACAGTGAGAGGGTGTGAGGACTTTCCGGATGAACCATACATTTTCTATGGCAGGTCACATGATCAACCACTTCATCCATCCCACAAAAGTAATGTTCAGGTGTTGAGGGCCTGACCCGGCGCAGCTCAGTCTTTTCTCTCTCGAAAGGTCTGTAAACATCAGGAACATCTCGGGCAGATCCTTGTTATAATTCGGGAAATTCGCCGGGTGACTGAAACTTTTATCATGCCATGAATTATTTGATGCGAGTAGAAATCTTTCCTTCTCTTTGAACATTTCACTGAAGAATTTTGACACTTTCAGCATTCTTACCAGCAACTTTAATGATGTAGATGCCCATGGATGGAGGGGTCGGGGCAAGGTGCCAATGTTTAGGATGGGGGGGGCAAGGCGCCAATGTTTAGGGTGGGGCGGGGCAAGGCGCCGATGTTTAGGATGGGGCGGGGCAAGGTGCCAATGTTTAGGGCGGGGCAAGGCGCCAATGTTTAGGACGGGGCAGGGCAAGGCGCCAATGTTTAGGACGGGGCGGGGCAAGGCGCCAATGTTTAGGACGGGGCAAGGCGCCAATGTTTAGGACGGGGCGGGGCAAGGCGCCAATGTTTAGGACGGGGCGGTGTGCCAATGTTTAGGATGGGGCGGAGCAAGGCGCCAATGATTAGGATGGGGCGGGGCAAGGCGCCAATGATTAGGATGGGGCGGGGCAAGGCGCCAATGATTAGGATGGGGCGGGGTGCTAATGTTTAGGATGGGGCGGGGCAAGGCGCCAATGTTTAGGACGGGGCGGGGCAAGGCGCCAATGTTTAGGATGGGGCAAGGTGCCAATGTTTAGGACGGGGCGGGGCAAGGCGCCAATGTTTAGGGCGGGGCAAGGCGCCAATGTTTAGGACGGGGCGGGGCAAGGCGCCAATGTTTAGGACGGGGCGGGGCAAGGCGCCAATGTTTAGGACGGGGCAAGGCGCCAATGTTTAGGACGGGGCGGGGCAAGGCGCCAATGTTTAGGACGGGGCGGGGCAAGGCGCCAATGTTTAAGGTGGGGCGGGGCAAGGCGCCAATGTTTAGGGTGGGGCGGGGCAAGGCGCCAATGTTTAGGATGGGGCGGGGCAAGGCGCCAATGTTTAGGATGGGGCGGGGCAAGGCGCCAATGTTTGGGGCGGGGCAAGGCGCCAATGTTTAGGACGGGGCAAGGCGCCAATGTTTAGGACGGGGCAAGGCGCCAATGTTTAGGACGGGGCGGGGCAAGGCGCCAATGTTTAGGACGGGGCGGTGTGCCAATGTTTAGGATGGGGCGGAGCAAGGCGCCAATGATTAGGATGGGGCGGGGCAAGGCGCCAATGATTAGGATGGGGCGGGGCAAGGCGCCAATGATTAGGATGGGGCGGGGTGCTAATGTTTAGGATGGGGCGGGGCAAGGCGCCAATGTTTAGGACGGGGCGGGGCAAGGCGCCAATGTTTAGGATGGGGCAAGGTGCCAATGTTTAGGATGGGGCGGGGCAAGGTGCCAATGATTAGGATGGGGCGGGGCAAGGCGCCAATGATTAGGATGGGGCGGGGCAAGGCGCCAATGTTTAGGACGGGGCGGGGCAAGGCGCCAATGTTTAGGACGGGGCGGGGCAAGGCGCCAATGTTTAGGACGGGGCGGGGCAAGGCGCCAATGTTTAGGATGGGGGCAAGGTGCCAATGTTTAGGATGGGGCGGGGCAAGGTGCCAATGATTAGGATGGGGCGGGGCAAGGCGCCAATGATTAGGATGGGGCGGGGCAAGGCGCCAATGATTAGGATGGGGCGGGGCAAGGCGCCAATGTTTAGGACGGGGCGGGGCAAGGCGCCAATGTTTAGGACGGGGCAAGGCGCCAATGTTTAGGATGGGGCGGGGCAAGGCGCCAATTTTTAGGACGGGGCGGGGCAAGGCGCCAATGTTTAGGACGGGGCGGGGAAAGGCGCCAATGTTTAGGGCGGGGCAAGGCGCCAATGTTTAGGACGGGGCGGGGCAAGGCGCCAATGTTTAGGATGGGGCGGGGCAAGGCGCCAATGTTTAGGATGGGGCGGGGCAAGGTGCCAATGTTAGGATGGGGCGGGGCAAGGCGCCAATGTTAGGATGGGGCGGGGCAAGGCGCCAATGTTAGGATGGGGCGGGGCAAGGCGCCAATGTTTAGGACGGGGCGGGGCAAGGCGCCAATGTTTAGGACAGGGCGGGGCAAGGCGCCAATGTTTAGGATGGGGCGGGGCAAGGCGCCAATGTTTAGGATGGGGCGGGGCAAGGCGCCAATGTTTAGGATGGGGCGGGGCAAGGTGCCAATGTTTAGGATGGGGCGGGGCAATGTCCCACACTGGGGGCTAGTAGCTATACTGGGGCACAACTTGGGGGCTATTACAACTACCGGGAGGCATAAAGGGATGCATTATTTATACTGGGGCAGTAATATATACTGAGGGCACTGCAGGGGGGGGGGGATGTAACTAAAAGCCTATTTTAATGCATCTGTTTTCAACTGTTGTTAAAAATGGATGCACAACCAGAAAATGGATATACACAGCGATGCAAAACGACCAAGAAAAACTGAGCGTTTGTTTTTAACGGGTGATTTTTTTCACTGTCACGTGCACGTAGCCCAAGATGCAAGAATTAACTAACCGTCGGCAGGAAAGAAAATGGCGCCAACGCCGTGAGCATATATAAAGGGTGCGGCCGGATTAATGAACTGGACGTCTGAATGGAGCATTTTTCATCCGCAGAAATTAGCAAAGAAAAGTGAAACATGGCCCTGGAATATCTTGTATTCGCCGGATCTGTGTTTCTGAATAATGCAGAATAACTGACACCTTTCTACATAAATTATCCCCAGTTATTAAGAACAGGAAGTGGCGCCATTAATGCAGTGGTAGAAGGGACGGGGAGGGGGATATCAGACAGGCAAAGGTGCTGAGAGACTCATTAGCACTGGATTAGCATGTAATTAGCATAAAATTAGCGCAGTAAGCAAACGTCTAGATGCGACAGCCCTGAACCCTGCGACAACATGTGGTCACGGAGCGTTACTCCGTTACATTGTGCTGTTAGATACATCAGGTTACATTCTACAAAGGGGGGCATTTACCGACCCTGCACCCCAGAACTCTGGCTGCAGTATGTTGTTATTTGCGCAAGCATTTTGTAACATTTCGCTTTTTTCCACTACTCCCGCCAGTTTCGGCAGAGTTAGCGTGTTGAGCTGATTTAAACCAAAAATATCCATTGCATCTTAAAAAGTTGCAAAAAAATTGTCTCAATCTTTACCCCAGTAAAGCAGCGGTGTAAAACGGGCAGAAGTGTAAAGGGTGTCCTAGTGATTGTCGGGAGGGAAGCGGTCGTCAACGATTATCGGGCAGAAAATCCGCCGTCTTATATACCCTTTAGGCCCCTTTCACACGGGCGAGTATTCCGCGCGGGTGCGATGCGTGAGGTGAACGCATTGCACCCGCACTGAATACCGACCCATTCATTTCTATGGGGCTGTGCACATGAGCGGTGATTTTCACGCATCACTTGTGCGTTGCGTGAAAATCGCAGCATGCTCCTCTTTGTGCGTTTTTCACGTAACGCAGGCCCTATAGAAATGAATGGGGTTGCGTGAAAATCGCAAGCAAGTGCGGATGCGGTGCGATTTTCACGCACGGCTGCTAGGAGACGATCGGGATGGGGACCCGATCATTATTATTTCCCCTTATAACATGGTTATAAGGGAAAATAATAGCATTCTGAATACAGAATACATAGTACAATAGGGCTTAAAAAAAAAGAAAAAATAATTTAACTCCCCTTAATCCACTTGTTCGCGCAGCCGGCATCTCCTTCTGTCTTCATCTGTGAGCAATAGGACCTTTGATGATGTCACTACGCTCATCACATGATCCATCACCATGGTAATGGATGGATCATGTGATGGACCATGTGATGAACGCAGTGATGTCACCACAGGTCCTTTTGCTCACAGATTAAGACAGAAGAGATGCCGGCTGCGCGAACAAGTGGATTAAGGGGAGTTAAATTATTTTTTCTTTTTTTTTAAGCCCTATTGTACTATGTATTCTGTATTCAGAATGCTATTATTTTCCCTTATAACCATGTTATAAGGGAAAATAATACAATCTACACAACACCGAACCCAAACCTGAACTTCTGTGAAGAAGTCCGGGTCTGGGTACCACAGTCGGTTTTTTATCACACGCGTGCAAAACACATAAAAACTGAACATCGGAACGCAATCGCAGTCAAAACTGACTGCAATTGCGTTCCTACTCGCGCAGGTTTGCCGCAATGCACCGGGACGCATCCGGACCTAATCCGGACACGCCCGTGTGAAAGAGGCCTTAGACTTAAAGATGCACCAAATTTATCAAATATTGTGCAAAATCTGATAAATATGCAGCACCGATTCCTGCAAACCTGACCTTAAAAATTCTTCTTATGATAAATCTGCAGCGTCTTCAGACACCGACCCTGCGTCTGTGGGGGTCAGTGACCTCTAACCTGCTCACTTATATATTCACCTCAGTGTGAAAACGGATCAAAACCTCAAAGAAGAACTTTATTTTCAATAGAAAATGTCATCTGAGAAAACGCAGGAGAAGCGACGCAACTGAGGATTTTATTCTGTCGGAGAAATCCACTCACCCTGCTGGTTGCATCCTTCGCTGCGCAGTTCTTGGTCACAAACATAAAAGGTGCACGACTGTTAGTTAGGATGACGGGGACGGCGCTGATGACAGGGACTACACTGAGCCGTCCTGGTCATCAGGGTCCACATGTAACGACCATCACTGCAGCTAGAGGGCGCCAGTCACATTTGGAGGAAGGTCCCAGGGAGCCGGCAGCTTGTAAATGTGCACAAAGTAAAGAGAAAAAAAAGGTCATGGAAGCTGCAAACCCCCCAGTCCGAGAGAAAACCGCGGAATATCAGCTGAGCCCCCCCTCATTCTGAGACCACCATCATCATGTGGGGAGGCGATCACTCCAAATCAAGGTTTGCGAAGCTCATGTTAGTAATTACATTGCACCGTCCACTGATGGTTTAGACTGTGAGCTCTTAGGTCCAGTCTTCCATTTCTTATCTACACAGATTCCACATTACACTGCAGAAATAATCCGCACGCCATTCCCCCACATATCTCCCTCCATCCCCCCCAGTTCTTAGGGCTGCCATAGAAATAAATAACTGGACTCCCTCCGTATTACTCCATGACAGCTCTTGGCGGTGTACAAGGTTTGGATTGCAAGCTCATGTGCACAAGCCATGGAGGAGAACAGCCCAATACGGAGATCTGTGCAGCCAGGGCATCACCATGATGTCAGTGCAGTCTTTGTTCAGCCTGTAGTATCGTGTCTGGCGCTCGCTGCTCCTGAGGTGTCAGGCTGCAAATACAGAAAACTCAAAAAAAGCCTCATTTCCTGAGCTGCAGCTTCTCGTAACTCGCTCCATATGGGAGTCCAGGGCGGTTTGTCTTGGCAGCGGTTGATGTTTACATTCCAGTGCACTGCTCCGCTGGCCGAGCATTGCACCAAAACCTCAGCAGCGAACAGTGAGGAAGAAGGAATCCGCCACAACCACCTACCTGCCCACTATCTGCAGACCTGACGAGAACGGTCGCAGGTGAGTTCAGTCTACTGCCCTCTGTTATCAGCCGGGCTGTCATGTGACAATTACACCGCCATATGTACTTTATAGGACGGTGTACGCTCCGGCCCGGTGCCTGCTGATGAGAGGCTTGTACTGAACACGTCAAAGTCATCAGTAGTCTCAGCTCCAGTGCGGCGACTATCGGCCATCGCTCTGCGCAAATCCAATGCAAATAGAAAAATGCCCTGAATCACATCGTGCCTGGAAAATGAATGCCGACACATCGCTCCTCGCCGACCGCCACTCTCCTCTTACTCCTGATGGCGGGTTTTCAAAAGGACGAGACATGAAGAGAGTGCAAAACTGTAAAGCGACTGAGAACGACCCGTCAGCAAAAAGATAATACAAGGTCCAATAAACCCGCTGTCCATGCATCACCTAACCGGAGGCGGTAAGCAGCAGCATCAACGTCTGCACAGGGACAAAGGGTTGTTATCAAGGCGTGAGACTGACTCCACAGCAAATGTGCGCTCATCAATCACCATGTAAATCCATTACATAATTCATTGTGCAGAATAGTGAGTGCAGCTCTGGAGTATAATACAGGATGTAACTCAGGATCAGTACAGGATAAGTAATGTATGTACACAGTGACTGCACCAGCAGAATAGTGAGTGCAGCTCTGGAGTATAATACAGGATGTAACTCAGGATCAGTACAGGATAAGTAATGTATGTACACAGTGACTGCACCAGCAGAATAGTGAGTGCAGCTCTGGAGTATAATACAGGATGTAACCCAGGATCAGTACAGGATAAGTAATGTATGTACACAGTGACTGCACCAGCAGAATAGTGAGTGCAGCTCTGGAGTATAATACAGGATGTAACTCAGGATCAGTACAGAATCAGTAATGTATGTACACAGTGACTGCACCAGCAGAATAGTGAGTGCAGCTCTGGAGTATAATACAGGATGTAACTCAGGATCAGTACAGGATAAGTAATGTATGTACACAGTGACTGCACCAGCAGAATAGTGAGTGCAGCTCTGGTGTATAATACAGGATGTAACTCAGGATCAGTATAGGATAAGTAATGTATGTACACAGTGACTGCACCAGCAGAATAGTGAGTGCAGCTCTGGAGTATAATACAGGATGTAACTCAGGATCAGTACAGAATCAGTAATGTATGTACACAGTGACTGCACCAGCAGAATAGTGAGTGCAGCTCTGGAGTATAATACAGGATGTAACTCAGGATCAGTACAGGATAAGTAATGTATGTACACAGTGACTCCACCAGCAGAATAGTGAGTGCAGCTCTGGGGTATAATACAGGATGTAACTCAGGATCAGTACAGGATCAGTAATGTATGTACACAGTGACTGCACCAGCAGAATAGTGAGTGCAGCTCTGGAGTATAATACAGGATGTGACTCAGGATCAGTACAGGATAAGTAATGTATGTGCACAGTGACTGCACCAGCAGAATAGTGAGTGCAGCTCTGGAGGATAATACAGGATATAACTCAGGATCAGTGCAGTGACTGCTGTTCATGGAGATTTATTCTAATGTATAATGGGGTTCAGGGGTGGCAGACGTGTGAGGTTGTTTTCTCGGATTACACTGTCGGTGATCAGACAGAAAAGGCGTTGGCTGAATTATCTGGGTGCCCACTACTACATCTCTACTCACCTTGAGCAGTTGGCTATCTCTATGCGGGATCCGTCACAGTCACGACCTCCGCAGCGAGGGGCAGGATTATTACAGATCCTGGAGCGGCATAGACACGAGGAGTCTCCATCCGAGTGCTGGCACGGCTGCCAGGCTGACCATGCCCCCAATCCTCCATTAACTGTCAAGTTGCGAACCTGGAAGATGAGTAACAGAAGTCACAGGGGGTGATGATGATACAAAGACCGCAGGAAGCTGCAGATGACTGCGAATATCACTTCAGACCTGGACTGTAGGCGGACGCAGCCGCCGTCCAGACCCCATTATATCAGATGTGCCCCATAAAATACGTGTGGCCCCAGCATGAAAATAAGACACACAGAAATCCTCGCAGACGCTTTGTGTATGAGCACAACCTCCAGCTGGGAGCGTGAAAGCCATACTTCTCACACTAATAATCCTTTTCAACGTCTGTATTTTTAGCATCTACCTGCTGACTGAACATCATGAGCTGCACTTATGAAGATTTTACACTGCAGCGTCTGAGAAATGCGGCGCCGCTAATACCGGTTATTGATCGTAATGGAACTGGTAGGAAGCAGCCGCGTTTTTCTGATCTCAACCCCTGCAATAATAAAAAGCTACATTGGAAAAGCGACCCCGAGACATGGTGCTAAGAGCCGTTTTAGACTGAAACGAGTAAGCGCTTCTGTTCTGGTATCACCTGTTGACAGCGAGGAAGACGCCATACTGTGCAGATCTGTGCATGAAATCCTCTTCTCTGATTGGACAGTACAGCTCAAGGGCTGTTCAATCAGAGAAGCAGATTCCAGTTACGCACTTCCCCTGAGGAGTAATGGGATGAAGCACGTGACTAGCGGTCTCCACCCCCGAGGAGCAGCAGGAGGCCCCACCTCTACTCACCGGGCAGTCCGTGATGTTCTGGAACCACAGGCTCATGTTGGAGCTGTCCTCCAGGGTGGTGCAACGCTTCTTCTTACTGTCCCAGCCGCAGTACGGGTCTCTGGCGCCAAGGCACGTCCTGGAGAGAGAGGGGTGAGTAGGGTCACTGACCATCCGGGTGAGAGACGCTGGAGCGACATGGTGGGGGTCATTCCATTCACATTTACTTTTCATTCCTATTCTTCTCAATTATTTCCCTAATTCTTCACTCATTTGTAATAAGCCCCATTCTCCGCTCCTTCACATGTCGACCCTAGGTGCTCATTCATTCCTCTTCATTCACAGACTTCTCATTGACATCATCCATTCACTTTCACTCAGGTCTCAGTCGCTGACCCTTCAGATAACCTTACTGACTCCCATTCTTCATGGACTCTCCATTACGGACTCTCATTCTTCTCTTGTTCATTCGCTAACACCCGCCATTCGCTTTCCTCCTCACTCACGTTCATTCCCCTCTTGTAATCCTCATTCCTATTCTTCATTCACTTTTCAGGTCCACATGACGAACTTACACCAGGAGCTATGATGCACCAGTTCTCGGTCTTGGCACCCATGCAGACATTCACACAACACACAAGATTATTCTGGAGAAAATCAAAGGGTTAAAACTCATTCAGAAAACCGAAAAGCTGCAAAGTGGCCGGGACTCGCCCTGATGTGAAGAGGCGAGAATCATCCAGTATCTTCACCACATGACCCTCAATCACTTCTACGGATACACTGTATCTCCTCCAAAACAAAAACATCCTCGGGGGTCATGTGACCGCTCACCTGTTACTTTACACAATTATCAACATGAGCACGATATCAGCGCCATCACCAGAGGCGTCGCATAAAGCTCCCAGGCCCAAAATCTCTGCCATCTATAGCACTGCTGTCCTGGTGTGTGGCCCCCGGTTCTAGAGCCCTGGTGCTACTGCCACCCCTCACCCCCTGGGCTGCAGCAAGGACATATCTGAGGGTTCATAGCCAACAGTCAGTATGCTGCAGACTAGGGGTGGGCGATATCAACGATATACCATATGAACGATATAAATTTGGGCAACGATATATTGTATATATCGCCATATCGCGATAGATGACCACGGAGCGGTAGTGAATTGAAGAAGCTTCTCACTCACCACTCCGTGGCCTGACGCTGTGTGTGACGTCAGGTCCCTCCCAGTGCATGCTGGGAAGAAGACGCGGTCTTTCTCCTGTGGACTCCATCAGCCAGCCTCGCAGCAGACAGACCGGATGGCTATGGCATGGGGCTGATGGCGCTGGCTGGGGACATGGATGATGGTGGCAATGGCATGGGGCTGATGGCGCTGGCTGGGGGACATAATGATGATGGCAATGGCATGGGGCTGATGGAGCTGGCTGGGGGACATGATGATGGCAATGGCATGGGGCTGATGGAGCTGGCTGGGGGACATGATGATGGCAATGGCATGGGGCTGATGGCGCTGGCTGGGGGACATGATGATGATGGCAATGGCATGGGGCTGATGGCACTGGCTGGGGGACATAATGATGATGGCAATGGCATGGGGCTGATGGCGCTGGCTGGGGGACATGGATGATGATGGCAATGGCATGGGGCTGATGGCGCTGGCATGGGGCTGGCTGGGGGACATGATGATGGCAATGGCATGGGGCTGATGGAGCTGGCTGGGGGACATGATGATGGCAATAGCATGGGGCTGATGGCGCTGGCTGGGGGACATGATGATGGTGGCAATGGCATGGGGCTGATGGCGCTGGCTGGGGGACATGGAGGATGATGGCAATGGCATGGGGCTGATGGCGCTGGCTGGGGGACATGATGATGGTGGCAATAGCATGGGGCTGATGGCGCTGGCTGGGGGACATGATGATGATGGCCATGTAATTTGTATACATATAGAAGAAAATAATATATCGCGATATATCGTTATATCGCACATGCTTCATATTATATCGCGATATAGATTTTAGGCCATATCGCCCAGCCCTACTGCAGACGCCACCGTCGGGGTTCCCTCACATATCTCCACCTCTGACCTCACTAGGCAGCAATTTGCGGCGGTCACAATCACAATGGCGGCTTAATCAGATGCGTAATAATAGAAGCTCAATTCTTGCTAGATGGGAGCCATAGCTTATCTCGCTCTCCGACGCCTCAAGCTCACGTTCAAAGGCGGCGTGACATTAAACATGGCCACGAATACAAAGCAGCGTCTCATCCCGCGCACACAGCGCCGCTTCATGAGGATCTCCGGGGCCCGAACAACAAAGTCAGACGACGAGATGCAAATAAACACCCTGTAAATGGAGCATTATGGAGGCGCGATCTCCGAATCTTCGGAGTCCCAGAGATGCCCTCGGGCCTTCCGCTGTGGGTTTATCAGGCCAAATGTTACACAAAGCTTTCTCTGTTCGGACGCCGCTGTCTGTCTGTCTGTCTATACAGTTTTCACAGGCAGCAGTAGACGGCGGCTGCGCTTGGACAGTGTTTTGCTAGAAAACTTTGAACAATGGCTCCTTTCAGAGGCGAGGTCTCCGAGCCCGGGCACAGAGGAAGCCGCGCAGGATACAATCCCAGCCCTTTGGGATGTGGAGGGATCATACCTACAAAACGTGCAACCTCCAAAACGTCACCACTTTTACCAAATATAAAGGAAGCTGGGAAAGCGAGTAATGAAACCGTGGCGGGGGCCACCCAGGGCGAGTCCGGGCCCTAGGGCGAAGCGTCTGTGCCCGCAATTAGCGTTAACGTCACCTGCGGAACAAATGAGGTCAACTGAATGGCTGATTTGGGCCCCCCGGGGAACTGAAGGGGTTAATGAGGCATTTGATCTGAGCTGCCCAGGCACCGGAGGGGTTAATGTCTGTCGCTGGCGGTAATAGATGTGAATAGCGTCTAATTGGCGCAGCCCGAGCGGGTCTGTGCAGCGCAGCCTTTGCATCTAGTTCGTCCTCCTGTTCGGTTTTAATGTGATTTAGTCAAGTGTGAAAAAAAAAACACGGCGAGTAAAGTGGCGCCATATCTCAGGGCGAAGATTCTGCCTCAGATGTGATTAGGAAACACACACAGAATGTCAAAAGCTGGAGCGCCGGAAAAACGGGCAGGAAGCCGCGCACGAGGAGGAGATGGAGCGAGCGGGAACTTCAAGAAAAACTAAAAATCCCTGCGCCGCTCCTGACGAGCGATGAATTATTAACCGCGTGACAACGGCAGATCAGGAGGAGCAGATTCAAACGAGATGACATATGGCGGGCGAAATACACAGAGACATGGCGGAGATATGGCAGAAATACACAGAGACATGGCGGAGATATGGCAGAAATACACAGACATGGCGGAGATATGGCAGAAATACACAGAGACATGGCGGAGATATGGCAGAAATACACAGAGACATGGCGGAGATATGGCAGAAATACACAGAGACATGGCGGAGATATGGCAGAAATACACAGAGACATGGCGGAGATATGGCAGAAATACACAGAGACATGGCGGAGATATGGCAGAAATACACAGAGACATGGCGGAGATATGGCAGAAATACACAGAGACATGGCGGAGATATGGCAGAAATACACAGAGACATGGCGGAGATATGGCAGAAATACACAGACATGGCTCAGATATGGCAGAAATACACAGACAAGGCGGAGATATGGCAGAAATACACACCATGTGCGGCACATGGGAAGACGATAGGGCCGATACTGGTGAGGTGTATGGTGGCTCACAGCAATAGTGACTTCCCTATGGTGATCTCATCAGGACGGGCACTGGATAGGGCAGGATTATAGGGACTGATATATGGCGGTACAGTTATGACACATGTGTGGTGATATCATCGGGACGGGTACTGTATATGGTGTCTGTGATGAGATTGTGTGCCAAGTAGGGCCTGGTATATAGTAAAGACTGGTACTGGTTAGGGCGGCATAATAGTATCTGCTAGTACAGTTAGAACTTGTCTGCGGTGATCTAATGAGGACGGGTACTATGAGTGGCACCCAGTAATGACTGGTACTGGATAGGGCAGTATAATGGTGACTGATATATGGGGGCACACTTATGACTTGTCTATGGTGATATCATGAGAGCGGGCACTGTGTGTGGTGCCCAGTAGTGCCTGCTGTATAACAGTAGATGGTATATGGCGATATATTACTTATACTGGCAGTGACTGTTAGCACAATGGTTACTGGTGTACACCAGTATAATCAGAACGGACGACATGCCGGGGACTGGTACTGGTAACGTGTGCGGTATACAGAGACATGGCGACAGCACCACTATGCACATATATAGCGGAACATGGCAGCCGCCTGGAAGCGTTCGCTCACAAATTCGGTATATAACAGGCATTCAGCCAGAGTGTGCCGCAAAAATGAAATTTTAGAAAAACAATAAAAGTTTTAACCCCCCCTCGTCCGCTGGATCCAGGTGCTGAGCCCCCCCCCCCCCCCCCCCCCCCCTCCTTATCCTTGGATGCACATAGACGTCGCCTGCAGCAGCAGAACATGAATAGTTGGCAGGCGGCAGGGGAGGAAACGACGTCTCCTCCATCTCGCAGGCAGCATCGCCTCCAGCTCCGGTGGAATTTCCAAAATTCTAGGGATGGTAGAAAATCCATCTATGGAGGTGAATAGTGGAGGAGACAATGGACTGAGATTATTAGGTATTGTACCCTGGGGCAGTCACTCCATGAGCACTGGCACCGAGGCTGGCGAGGGGCGGGGGAGGCAGATCACTGCATATTAGTATGAGGCTGCAAAGGACCGGTAAATCAACTACGATGACCCCCCACTCCAATAAAGGGAAAAGATACCGGCAAGGAGCGCCGTAATGGAAACATCCACATATAGAACTGTTCAAGGACCGAGCAGAACCCATAACGGGGACAAGTGCCCAACATGACCGAGTCAGACCACCGAGCTGGACCCATAACGGGGACCAAGTGCCCAACATGACCGAGTCAGACCACCGAGCTGGACCCATAACGGGGACCAAGTGCCCAACATGACCGAGTCAGACCACCGAGCTGGACCCATAACGGGGACCAAGTGCCCAACATGACCGAGTCAGACCACCGAGCTGGACCCATAACGGTGGACAAGTGCCCAACATGACCGAGTCAGACCACCGAGCAGAACACATAACGGGGCCAAGTGCCCAACATGAATGAGTCAGACCAACGAGCTGGACCCATAACGTGGGGCAAAGTGCCCAACATGACTGAGTCAGACCACTGAGCAGAACCCATAACGGGGACCAAGTGCCCAACATGACCCACTCAGACCACCGAGCTGGACCCATAACGGGGGCCAAGTGCCCAACATGACCCACTCAGACCACTGAGCAGAACACATAACAGGGGCCAAGTGCCCAACATGAATGAGTCAGACCACCGAACTGGACCCATAACGTGGGGCAAAGTGCCCAACATGACCGAGTCAGACCACCGAGCTGGACCCATAACGGGGGCCAAGTGCCCAACATGACCGAGTCAGACCACCGAGCTGGACCCATAACGGGGGCCAAGTGCCCAACATGACCGAGTCAGACCACTGAGCAGAACCCATAACGGGGGCCAAGTGCCCAACATGACCGAGTCAGACCACTGAGCAGAACACATAACGGGGCCAAGTGCCCAACATGAATGAGTCAGACCACCGAGCTGGACCCATAACGGTGGACAAGTGCCCAACATGACCGAGTCAGACCACTGAGCAGAACACATAACGGGGCCAAGTGCCCAACATTACCGAGTCAGACCACCGAGCTGGACCCATAACGGTGGACAAGTGCCCAACATGACAGAGTCAGACCACCGAGCAGAACACATAACGGGGCCAAGTGCCCAACATGAATGAGTCAGACCACCGAGCTGGACCCATAACGTGGGGCAAAGTGCCCAACATGACCGAGTCAGACCACTGAGCGGAACCCATAACGGGGACCAAGTGCCCAACATGACCCACTCAGACCACCGAGCTGGACCCATAACGGGGGCCAAGTGCCCAACATGACCCACTCAGACCACTGAGCAGAACACATAACAGGGGCCAAGTACCCAACATGAATGAGTCAGACCACCGAGCTGGACCCATAACGTGGGGCAAAGTGCCCAACATGACCGAGTCAGACCACTGAGCAGAACCCATAACGGGGACCAAGTGCCCAACATGACCCACTCAGACCATCGAGCTGGACCCATAACGTGGGGCAAAGTGCCCAACATGACCGAGTCAGACCACCGAGCTGGACCCATAACGGGGGCCAAGTGCCCAACATGACAGAGTCAGACCACTGAGCAGAACACATAACGGGGGCCAAGTGCCCAACATGACCGAGTCAGACCACTGAGCAGAACCCATAACGGGGGCCAAGTGCCCAAAATGACCCACTCAGACCATCAGGGCAAATCAATAGGAAACCCCAACCCCACAGAACGGCTGAAGGTCGGAGTACTGCCACGGATGGCGAGCTGAATGTGGATAGCAGCAGATACGAGAACCGCGCCGCATCCACTCCAAGGGGCAGAGAACTGCTGCTGGAAGATGGCAGGCACCATGAGGTGGCTCAGCAAGGGTTAAAACAGTGAGAATGGCGCTGAAGGAGCAATTATGGGAAAAAAAGATGCCAGAAAGAAACCAGGGGCTGAATTATAGGGGGACTATTCAATGAAATAGTGGGGGATAAGCTGTGCCCAGTTACAGTTCTGGTTCCTGGCACCACTGGCATTAGCTCTGACCCGGTGGACCCTTGGACTCTCTTAGGTCAGTCTCCGACCTCCAGAGCAGGAGCTCTTCGCAGACATGACATCTGGACAGACGGGGTGATGCATCGGCGCAGTCACAGATCTGGAGTAGCAGTGAGGAGTCGGCCTCTAATCCGCTCTCTGCCGGGGCTTCACATCCCCCATAACCCAATAATGTGCGCCAGGCTGTACACCCGGGGGAGGCTCCGGGCTCTCGGCACAATATCGTCCTCCACAGCCGCAGCGTTGAAGAATGTCGCATCACACTTCGATAGGATCGGGACGTGACAAGTCACCCAAACCAGGGTCCAGGCTCATATCCCAAAGTCCATTACCGGCACCGTTAACCCTTTAGGCCCAGGAGAATGAGGCTGCAGATGCCTATAACCCCCCCGGCGCCTCTTCTGCAGGAGCCATAAATACACCCGCAATCACCCGCCTCAGCCCCAGCTCGGCAGCCATTACTGGGGGTGACAAATAGTGCAATCCAGGCGGAGGAGAAGTGCTCACCTACCGCCCCCCTGTAATTGCTTTGTTCTCTGCTCAGAGGAACATTACGGCGGAGATATAGAGAGCGCTAAGTTATATGGCACCAGGTTCCCGCGACTTCACATTCAGTTCATAATATTCAATCGTCTTAATGTTCCCAATTATCTCGCCGACCCGGGGTCAGTCCTGGATGGAATTTCCCCTTTTCATGGCTACTTTGGGATCTGCAGCCGGAGCCTCAGAGCTGTACTCACACAGCCAGCATCATACCTGTGAATGAGGTCGATTCTGCTGCAGGTGAAGGGATTTCGGCAAGTCCCGTTGAAGTGGAGGGCTCAGCTGCAGAAACGTCTGCCTGTTGTGTGTGAATGCAGCCTTACAATGCATGTCCATGAGCCCCGATACCCGGAACCGCCATCAGAAAACTGCGGCACTCCGGCTGCTGTGAAACTACAACCCTCAGCATGCTCCAGTCACTTCTATGGATGTTCTGAGGACAGCCACACAAGTGACAACCTGCTATACTGGGGGGTCACAACCTTCTGTCCCCCCCCAAACCATACCATCCCCTCAGCTTAGGTATCAGGACATGCTGAGACCTGTGGTTCAACAACAGCTGAAGAGCAACAAACTTGAGGGTTAAAAAGGTCTGGAATATAAATGAAAAAAATGGGGAAACATTTATAATGTCAGGAGTGTCGCGCTCTGGCGGTAATGTAGCATAGAACGGACACAGGCTGGCGATCAGGAGATGAACCGTGCGCTGTGAAATCCGTAGTCGATCTTTACAATCCCGCTGTCGGCAGAACGGCTGTAATTTACAATCAGCTCTTATTTGTCTGTAATGAGGGGCTGGTGGGGGAGCGGAGGGGGCCGTTCACAGATTCCGCTTTTAATTGCGGCGGTTTTCATGTTCTTATTCATTCATTTCATCTGAAAATAAAATAACTTTAAACGCTCCCTAGACCCGAAGATGTTCCAAGGCGAGAAGCAATCCACAATCTGCTCGCTAGGGGGCACTGCTCCACCGACGTGTCAATCAGAGAGCCCCCCCATCGCATCAATTAGTAACGTCCTGTCCCTCTAAAAAGCAGACCGCCACAGTCACGAATCCCGCCGGAACTCACCGATCGCAGCGTCCATTCATTCTATGGGGTCTGTGGTCACGTTTTTGCATTTCCATGAGTTTCCGCCAGATGAGAATGCGCGTTGTGTGTGCGTGTATCACGTATGTGTGTATGACCACCTCATTAAGCGTCATCCTCATGTGTCCGTCCACATCCGTCTGATAACTGCACCCTCCCCAGTGGTGCCCTAAAGCCCCTGGTCAGAAAGATTCCTGCGGTTGTCGCCATCATCGTACCTTCCCAGCGGTCTTTTCAGGTGGCGACCACATTGCACCTACTCTCCCCTCTCCCGTCAATGGCTGCCGAGGAAGTGAAGATGACGCTGCGGGTATAAGGGAGATGCGCTGAGTGGGGTCAGAGCAGGCGGCGACCTGTAGACTCCAATTACTGCAATGATGAGAGTCGCAGTCCTTGGGGAGTGGAGCACAGACACCAATTACAGCTATACTGACACACAGGAACGCAAGAGGCTGAGCATCTACGAAAGCTGCGCTACAGCGAGGAGGACAGGAAAAGTATGGTGAAAACAAGTGGATTCTCCGCCAAATGTCGCCGGGTATCTGACCTGACCAGGGCCAGAGGACGGGTCATGGGGACCCCGCTGCACCGCCCTCCTCTCTCAACTGGTTGATGAAGTGGCCATATAGTGTAAAAAACAGTATCACCCAGCACTAAACACAATAACACCGCCATAACCATAAGTGTCACCGTGTAATCTGCAGGCAGCGTGTTATAGAGCAGGAGGAGCTGAGCAGATTATATATAAAGAGAACCTGTCACCATGTAATCTGCAGGCAGCATGTTATAGAGCAGGAGGAGCTGAGCAGATTATATAAGAAGAGAACCTGTCACCGTGTAATCTACAGGCAGTGTGTTATAGAGCAGGAGGAGCTGAGCAGATTATATATAAAGAGAACCTGTCACCGTGTAATCTGCAGGCAGTGTGTTATAGAGCAGGAGGAGCTGAGCAGATTATATATAAAGAGAACCTGTCACTGTGTAATCTGCAGGCAGTGTGTTATAGAGCAGGAGGAGCTGAGCAGATTATATATAAAGAGAACCTGTCACCGTGTAATCTGCAGGCAGTGTGTTATAGAGCAGGAGGAGCTGAGCAGATTATATATACAGAGGACCTGTCACCATGTAATCTGCAGGCAGTGTGTTATAGAGCAGGAGGAGCTGAGAATATTATATATACAGAGGACCTGTCACCTGGCAGTGTGTTATAGAGCAGGAGGATCAGACTGCGCCACAATGTAACAGGTTTTGCAGAGGTTCGGGGTCACGCTCAGGCCACAGTTATTACCAGGCGCAGGAATGGGGTATCCAGGCTGCAATTTGCGGTCGGACTAATACACGCTCCCCGGCAGATTTCTCAGTGGAAACAAAATCCTAACATTGTGGGTTCCTGCCAGGACGGTTCCAGCGCTCCATCCCCTGCACCGCTGCCAATGGCATTCAGCTCCAATGATGGGTAAATTATACTACATGATGTGCCAAGGAGTACGGCCTGGAGTTCACTAAATGTCTGGGGCTTATGTGTACATGGAACATACAGTGCAACAGAGCCACCCACAAGGGGCATACAGCCAAGAGCAAACCGTGTACTAGGTCATCTGAATGTCTTCAGAGCAGCAATCAAGATTCTGCTGACTGACACCGGGAATCAGCCTGTCTGGCACATACACAACTGTAATGCACTGCAATCATATACACTAATGGCCCATAATACAACACAGAGAGCATGATCTCTATAGACAATGAACCAGAAGCAATGAAACATCTTTGGATGTGACTGGAGTATTTTGCATTATTTTGAACTCATTTAACTCTACAGAAAGAAAATTGCTTCTAGAAATCAGGACTAATTTCTCCAAGTGAAGACGCGGAGCGATGCTGCGGAGGCACTTAATGCCTGCTCCTTGTAAGGCTGGATACATAATAACACCCCAGTGCCCATTCCCTGCGCCCAGGCCGGTGCCCCAGCCTTCTCACCCATGTCAGCCACTGGAAGAATCTCATTAATCAGAATTCCACCACTTGACACGGATCGTTATCTGGGACAGCGAGGTCTTACAGGACGAGAAATGGATTTTCGCCTCTCAGTCATCATGAGGCGTAATAACAGCGGAGACTCAAGAGGTGTCAAGCAGCAGATGCCACAGCCGATCACATCGCCGCCGTACTGCACCCGCCACTTATTACAGCACCCAGGACCATTTTATAAAATCATCAGAGACCCCCACCCTGCCAAAAAACTACAAAAGAACAAAAAAAAAAAAATCACATCCTGATGACACAGAAGCAATTGACAGGAATTAACTCCTTCCACTCCCAACTGTACAGAAAAATCCAGATACATGTGCACCTGGCACACAAAATAAAACCTTCTCTCCTGTCACTGTGTGCAGTTCCCTTGCTCCTGCGCAACCACTGTGCGCAGCCCCTTGCTCCTGTGCAGCCACTGTGCGCAGCCCCTTGCTCCTGCGCAGCCACTGTGCACAGCCCCTTGCTCCTGTGCAGCCACTGTGCGCAGCCCCTTGCTCGTGCGCAGCCTCTTGCTCCTGCGCAGCCACTGTGCGCAGCCTCTTGCTCCTGCATAGCCACTGTGCGCAGCCTCTTGCTCCTGCGCAGCCACTGTGCGCAGTCTCTTGCTCCTGCGCAGCCACTGTGCGCAGCCTCTTGCTCCTGCGCAGCCACTGTGCGCAGCCTCTTGCTCCTGCGCAGCCACTGTGCGCAGCCTCTTGCTCCTGCGCAGCCACTGTGCGCAGCCTCTTGCTCCTGCGCAGCCTCTTGCTCCTGCGCAGCCACTGTGCGCAGCCTCTTGCTCCTGCACAGCCTCTTGCTCCTGCACAGCCACTGTGCGCAGCTCCCTTGCTCCCGCGCAGCCACTGTGCGCAGCCTCTGATTCTGGGACAGTCACTGTGCGCAGTCTCTGATTCTCGGACAGTAACTGAGGCCAGTGTTCCGTCACCCAGAAGCTCCTCATCTTCCTCAGCTGCATGGTCTGCCTCTACGGTACCCATGCTTTTTCCTACTGGGTTCCATACGGCAGTAATGGGTTAATCCTCTCGCTAATACACAGCACAGACCAAGCGGGCACAATAAAGCAGAATGTAGTCACTCTCCATCGGAGCATTGCCGTCTGCTGCCAACTTCACCGCCACCCCCCCCCCCCCCCCCGACAACTGCGCAGGTTGATGGACTGATGTGAAGAGCTTCTCCTATAAGAGGCCATTTTATCACTTTAATGACACGAGTGAAAACATCCAGAGACGACGAGCGCTCGACTCAAAACTGCGCCAATAAATCAGCAGCGTCCTCTCCCTGCTGCTCGGGGACAAGCGCCAGGACCGGCCAAGGAGGGGAGCGCCAAAATATCATAAAACAGGGGGGATGGCCGCTTTATATCCGCCGTTAAACATTTACAAGCACAAGACATGGAAATATAAAGACAATGCAGAGAGCAAGGTCAGCGGCGGCAGCCGGAGAGCAGCGGCATCATCCCGGACAGAGAGCTACAAATCAGCACATCTACAAGTGACACAATGACCCCCATCATCCCATTCACAACGGGCAGAGGATCTTCTAATACCCCCATCCTCCACCATAGTCCGGGACGATTCTTTACTGCGGTGATTTGTGCGCTCGCTGAGCAGCCGCAGAATCGTCAGATTTATAGAGGAAATTTACATATTTACAAATGCAAAAAAACAGAAAACTTCTGATGATAAATCCTGATATCTGCCTCTACCAGCCCCACAGCGCAGCCGCCGGATGATGGGAGTTATTGTGTCCAGCAATAATGAGCAGATGAGGGACATGTAATGCCCGACATACAGAGCTGCCCTGACTCCTGATACTACACACGGGTACAGCGGGCATCACACCGCCCAGTCTCAGCAGTGATATAATTGTCATTAACACTCAACCTGCTGGTAATATCAGTACTGGAGCGTTATAAGAGGAGCGGCTGATATCAGTCACATGTGATGTAATGTCTCTGCAGGTTATATCAGTACTGGAGCATTATAAGAGGAGCGGCTGATATCAGTCACATGTGATGTAATGTCTGGAGGTTATATCAGTACTGGAGCATTATAAGAGGAGCGGCTGATATCAGTCACATATGATGTAATGTCTCTGGAGGTTATATCAGCGCTGGAGCATTATAAGAGGAGCGGCTGATATCAGTCACATATGATGTAATGTCTCTGGAGGTTATATCAGCGCTGGAGCGTTATAAGAGGAGCGGCTGATATCAGTCACATATGATGTAATATCACTGGAGGTTATATCAGCGCTGGAGCGTTATAAGAGGAGCGGCTGATATCAGTCACATGTGATGTAATGTCTCTGGAGGTTATATCAGCACTGGAGCGTTATAAGAGGAGCGGCTGATATCAGTCACATGTGATGTAATGTCTCTGGAGGTTATATCAGTACTGGAGCATTATACGAGGAGCGGCTGATACCAGTCACATATGATGTAATGTCTCTGGAGGTTATATCAGCGCTGGAGCGTTATAAGAGGAGCGACTGATATCAGTCACATGTGGGCACAACACTCTGGAGGTTATATCAGCGCTGGAGCGTTATAAGAGGAGCGGCTGATATCAGTCACATGTGATGTAATGTCTCTGGAGGTTATATCAGCACTGGAGCGTTATAAGAGGAGCGGCTGATATCAGTCACATGTGATGTAATGTCTCTGGAGGTTATATCAGTACTGGAGCATTATACGAGGAGCGGCTGATACCAGTCACATATGATGTAATGTCTCTGGAGGTTATATCAGCGCTGGAGCGTTATAAGAGGAGCGACTGATATCAGTCACATGTGGGCACAACACTCTGGAGGTTATATCAGCGCTGGAGCGTTATAAGAGGGTTTGTTGATTCTCACTGCCGTCTTTCCTCTGGCACTGTGCACTGCAGGTTTTGGCTGCCCTCCTGACCCCCGTTTGCTCCTCCTGGCAGGCCTGGTCCTGTACACACAGATAACATCTCTGTTCAGAAACATCTCAATTGGAAATCAACCCTTGGAGGCAAAAGCTAAACTGGAGGCGTCTCTCGGGTAATTTACCTCCTGGAAGCCTCTGCCCGTCTGCAGACATCAGGACACACTTGGCTCTCCCTGGCACAGGAGCCACGCGGAGCAGCCAGGCCGATCCATCTCTCCTCTGCTCCTGACATCTACTGACCGCTAGCTATCCAAAGAGAGGGGGGCTGGTGAAGGAGGGCTAGGGCCACGGTGCTGGGGCTCCCGCTCTATGGGCCACACATCGCTCCTGGGTGGCTGGTTCTTTAGCACCTTCATGTCACTGTCTAATCAAAACTTCTACAACTTTCAGATTTTGGGGGATCACTCATTAAGGGACTGGCGACTATTTTACCGCCTGTGTGACAATATTTTACCCCATGCTCGGCAGTAGGGCGGGATGTGGTCGTGTCGGGGGCTGCGGACTCCTGCCCCAACAAATTCACTAACATCTACACCTGCAAAGAGGCGTAAATGTTGGCGAAAAACGACTCCAGCCTGGGACTAGAGCGGCGCAAGGACTGGCCCAGGGGGCCGTCTAAGATCGGCGTAAAGCCGGTATTAGTAAATCACTCCCTTTGTGTTTAAATTCTTCACTATTTCCAAGATCTCCGCTTGCTGTCAGTGAGTGAGAACACTGTGGTATACATCCAGAAGCTGAAAACCTGTTCTGATCTAATACTTTTTGTTACATTTGTATCCATTCTGGACAATCCCAACTGGGCCGCAGACTGAAACACTGTAACAAACTATCAGGATAGGAGAGAGATTGTGCTCACACTGGTTACATAGTAACGAACCCTCAGCTGTGACAAGTATTGTGCTTGTATAGGCAAAGTCTATTAGAAAGCTGCCGAGCTGTTTTATTCCCATCAGACCTGGCGCCGGTCCAGCTCAGCGACGCCTCCCGCACAGTGACAGGGACGTTCTAGTGTCGGTTATCCCTCAGGTTTCCAGCTTCTGTTTAGCACAATTTGGTGGAGATTGTGTCACAGATCAAAGGATACGATTCAGTGGCGTCCATTGTGCGGAGTCACATGACTGGCCGGGATAGGCATGACTGGCATCAGGGCGCAGCGGGACACAGGGGGTTAACAGTCTGCCATTCATTACTCCAGTGATAAGCATTGGGGTCACAGGCAGATAGGCCATGGACACTGACACAAGGGTTAATCCCGAGCCAGACAAAACTGCCTCACCAGAGAGGGGCTAGTTAAAGGGACTCCCCTTATGATAGGGGTAGTAGTAGCAGCAAGTGAAGGGTAGCGATATGACAACAGGATGGTGGTGGAGTAGTAGTAGAAGCAGAGATTTCTGTGAGGCCGTAGGATGATAAGGGGTAGTAGTAGTTAGTGCAGAGTGGTCATGTGTGGCTGTTAGAAGATAGTGGGGGTAGTAGTAGTAACTGCAGTGTACTTATGTGAGGCTGTAGGATGATGGGGGTACTAGTAGTAAGTGCAGGGTATTGGAGGAGGCTGTAGGATGATAAAGGGGGTAGCAGTAAGTGCAGAATAGTCCTGTTAGGCTGTAGGATGCTGGTGGTAGTAGTATTACGTGCAGGGCTGTGACCTCTATAAGTAACACTCCGATAGCTCACAGCAGATATAACCATCGATCCTCCCGCGCCTCGGATTCACGTTTCGCGGCGTCCTGGTTTCCCGTGAATGGATTCCAGCCGCTCAGATGCAATAAATGATAATTTAAGGAAAACACTCCCTTCATCTGCTGCGAGCGCCAAGCTGTGAGCAGTCTATTGTCTCCCTGACAGCCCCGCGTCAATGTTCCTCCACGGAAAAATCATAGCGGTTATACAGGAGAGGATCCGGTCCACTGTCTCAGTAACCGCTAGGTCTATGGCATCACCAGGAGCAGACGGACGGGGCCCTGAGGATAACAAAACGGTCAAAGGGACCACCGGCCATAGAACCGGAGCTCCGCCACAACAGAATCTGTGGGCAAGTGGAACACAGACACAACACCGCAAAATGAGACGGAATCTGACAACCTGACCCCAGCAACGGGACGAAACAATAACGGGGACGCAGTCACAGCCGCCGGGAAGAGACTTCTGTCCTTGGTGTAAATTTCTGGGGTGACCTTTAAATGTGTGGAAAGTTGTGTAACCATGGAGGGGGGTGTAAGGCGACAAACTCAGCTCTGCAGGGCGAGCTCTCAATCAGGGTGAGCACAAAGCTCCAGTAAACAGGGGCCTCAGTGCCAGGAGGGCAGCGTGAGAGCGCACACATTACCGAGATAAGAACCCGGCTCTGACTAAAGAGGCTGCACAATCAATGGGGGATTCTGGGGGTCGCGGTTCAGACCGAGCCGATTCCCATTCATGTCCGCCGAGTGACTGGGTGGGAAATTCCTGCTGCTTTGTCCTTGTACCGGGGAGGGGGTCTTGGGATTATAGACAAATCACAAAAGAGTAAAGGCCAGAAAACAGAAGACAACCTGGAGGGAAAAGAGGGGTCCTGCTATCTGCCGTGTCGACCCCCTTCTGGGCAAAATCTTTATGATGGTTCTTGGGGAAGAACTCTGCAAAACAACCTAAATATTGAGGCACCGTCAGCAGATAGACCCCTGGGGTCCTGGGGTCTTCCAGCCCTTATACTAAGAGACCTGAAATCAGTACACAGGAGGCGCTGCCATAGGGAGTCCCCCAAGACCTGAAAAGTGGGGTGCATCCAAGTAACCGTGAAGGTGGGATATAATGTGCAGGCGTGAAGACCAGACTACAACCCATCACTATCCATGACCCCCAACACCTGAGAGGATGGGGTGGTAATGCCAGAGAGAGAGTAACTAGGGTCATCGGGACAACACCTTGACAGTACAGGTGGCAGTGAAGCTCCAGCTGACAGTACAGGTGGCAGTGAAGCTCCAGCTGACAGTACAGGTGGCAGTGAAGCTCCAGCTGACAGTACAGGTGGCAGTGAAGCTCCAGCTGACAGTACAGGTGGCAGTGAAGCTCCAGCTGACAGTACAGGTGGCAGTGAAGCTCCAGCTGACAGTACAGGTGGCAGTGAAGCTCCAGCTGACAGTACAGGTGGCAGTGAAGCTCCAGCTGACAGTACAGGTGGCAGTAAAGCTCCAGCTGACAGTACAGGTGGCAGTGAAGCTCCAGCTGACAGTACAGGTGGCAGTGAAGCTCCAGCTGACAGTACAGGTGGCAGTGAAGCTCCAGCTGACAGTACAGGTGGCAGTGAAGCTCCAGCTGACAGTACAGGTGGCAGTGAAGCTCCAGCTGACAGTACAGGTGGCAGTGAAGCTCCAGGTGACAGTACAGGTGGCAGTGAAGCTCCAGCTGACAGTACAGGTGGCAGTGAAGCTCCAGCTGACAGTACAGGTGGCAGTGAAGCTCCAGCTGACAGTACAGGTGGCAGTGAAGCTCCAGCTGACAGTACAGGTGGCAGTGAAGCTCCAGCTGACAGTACAGGTGGCAGTGAAGCTCCAGCTGACAGTACAGGTGGCAGTGAAGCTCCAGCTGACAGTACAGGTGGCAGTGAAGCTCCAGCTGACAGTACAGGTGGCAGTGAAGCTCCAGCTGACAGTACAGGTGGCAGTGAAGCTCCAGCTGACAGTACAGGTGGCAGTGAAGCTCCAGCTGACAGTACAGGTGGCAGTGAAGCTCCAGCTGACAGTACAGGTGGCAGTGAAGCTCCAGCTGACAGTACAGGTGGCAGTGAAGCTCCAGCTGACAGTACAGGTGGCAGTGAAGCTCCAGCTGACAGTACAGGTGGCAGTGAAGCTCCAGCTGACAGTACAGGTGGCAGTGAAGCTCCAGCTGACAGTACAGGTGGCAGTGAAGCTCCAGCTGACAGTACAGGTGGCAGTGAAGCTCCAGCTGACAGTACAGGTGGCAGTGAAGCTCCAGCTGACAGTACAGGTGGCAGTGAAGCTCCAGCTGACAGTGAAGCTCCAGCTGACAGTACAGGTGGCAGTGAAGCTCCAGCTGACAGTACAGGTGGCAGTGAAGCTCCAGCTGACAGTACAGGTGGCAGTGAAGCTCCAGCTGACAGTACAGGTGGCAGTGAAGCTCCAGCTGACAGTACAGGTGGCAGTGAAGCTCCAGCTGACAGTACAGGTGGCAGTGAAGCTCCAGCTGACAGTACAGGTGGCAGTGAAGCTCCAGCTGACAGTACAGGTGGCAGTGAAGCTCCAGCTGACAGTACAGGTGGCAGTGAAGCTCCAGCTGACAGTACAGGTGGCAGTGAAGCTCCAGCTGACAGTACAGGTGGCAGTGAAGCTCCAGCTGACAGTACAGGTGGCAGTGAAGCTCCAGCTGACAGTACAGGTGGCAGTGAAGCTCCAGCTGACAGTACAGGTGGCAGTGAAGCTCCAGCTGACAGTACAGGTGGCAGTGAAGCTCCAGCTGACAGTACAAGTGGCAGTGAAGCTCCAGCTGACAGTACAGGTGGCAGTGAAGCTCCAGCTGACAGTACAGGTATCAGACAGGATGCTCCTCACACTGGCACAGACCGTCTAGCACCGAACACTGATGTTTTTTTGTGTAGAGCGGCAGAGAAATCCCTTCAGCGTCTCGGCTCCTGCACAATCACTGGCCGCCACAAACCTGCTCCACAAATGGATTTTAGATTGCTGCAGAAAGGGCGATGGAACGTGAGCAGACAAAGGAGGATTCATCAGCAGAGGTAACGCACACCGCAAAGTGACAATTACAGTGGGAACACCGATACTTTACTGGTGCTGAATGGCCTCATCCCAGTGTGAGACCAGTGTAGTATGAACCAGGCTGCGGACCCCCGCCCATCACTAGATTACAGCATTAGTCACCTCGGATTCGGATGAAAGGCTCTAATGCACCCTCCTGCAACCTGAGCAGTGCTCCTCATATAACAATGCTTCTCATCAGCCACAGGAAGGCCCTGACCCGCCGCCTGCCCCATACCACCTCCTAATGCAGCCACACTCTGTAGCTTCCTCACATTCCCCCCCCCCCCCCAAATAATCCCCGGTGCCCACGTGTGCCACTCCAGCCCAAGGGGCCACCAACCTTCAGAAATGGCTACAGGGTAACACAAGAGAGGTCTCCTTCACATTCAGCCTGCAGATATAATCACCGATACAACAACCCCCATCAGACAAATGACACTACCCCTCAGGTCACACTTACCCCTCGGTCCTGTACATGGTGCAGCGCTCCAGAGGAACCTTCAGGACGCCGTTGTTCAGTCCCACAAATAGAGAGCGGTTGCTGTGCAGGATCTGCAGGCTGAGGATGGGCTGCTGCTGGCCGCTCGGGAGGATGTGCATCTCCTCCAGGTAGCAGCTCCGCAGGCTGCGATTGGCCGTGGACAGAGCCTTGAGGATCGTGCCGCGCTCTGCAGAGCAAAAGTGAAGGGAAAACTCAGGGGCCAATAGAAACTCTGACCCATAAATGAGACAGCAGCCTGTAATCTGCAGTACTCCTGACCCATAAATGAGACTGCAGCCTGTAATCTGCAATACTCCTGACCCATGAATAAGACTGCAGCCTGTAATCTGCAGTACTCCTGACCCATAAATGAGACAGCAGCCTGTAATCTGCAGTACTCCTGACCCATAAATGAGACTGCAGCCTGTAATCTGCAATACTCCTGACCCATGAATAAGACTGCAGCCTGTAATCTGCAGTACTCCTGACCCATAAATGAGACGGCAGCCTGTAATCTGCAGTACTCCTGACCCATAAATGAGACGGCAGCCTGTAATCTGCAGTACTCCTGACCCATAAATGAGACGGCAGCCTGTAATCTGCAGTACTCCTGACCCATAAATGAGACAGCAGCCTGTAATCTGCAGTACTCCTGACCCATAAATGAGACGGCAGCCTGTAGTCTGCAATACTCCTGACCCATGAATAAGACTGCAGCCTGTAATCTGCAGTACTCCTGACCCATAAATGAGACGGCAGCCTGTAATCTGCAATACTCCTGACCCATGAATAAGACTGCAGCCTGTAATCTGCAATACTCCTGACCCATAAATGAGACTGCAGCCTGTAATCTGCAGTACTCCTGAGCCATGAATAAGACTGCAGCCTGTAATCTGCAATACTCCTGACCCATGAATAAGACTGCAGCCTGTAATCTGCAATACTCCTGACCCATGAATGAGACTGCAGCCTGTAATCTGCAGTACTCCTGACCCATGAATGAGACTGCAGCCTGTAATCTGCAGTACTCCTGACCCATGAATAAGACTGCAGCCTGTAATCTGCAGTACTCCTGACCCATGAATGAGACTGCAGCCTGTAATCTGCAGTACTCCTGACCCATGAATGAGACTGCAGCCTGTAATCTGCAGTACTCCTGACCCATGAATAAGACTGCAGCCTGTAATCTGCAGTACTCCTGACCATAAATGAGACTGCAGCCTGTAATCTGCAGTACTCCTGACCCATAAATGAGACAGCAGCCTGTAATCTGCAGTACTCCTGACCCATGAATAAGACTGCAGCCTGTAATCTGCAATACTCCTGACCAATGAATGAGACAAAAGCCTGTAATCTGCAGTACTCCTGACCCATAAATGAGACGGCAGCCTGTAATCTGCAGTACTCCTGGCCCATAAATGAGGCTGCAGCCTGTAATCTGCAGTAATCCTGACCCATGAATAAGACTGCAGCCTGTAATCTGCAATACTCCTGACCCATGAATGAGACAGCAGCCTGTAATCTGCAGTAATCCTGACCCATAAATGAGGCTGCAGCCTGTAATCTGCAATACTCCTGACCCAGAAGCAAGACAGCAGCCTGTAATATGAAGTGATCCCGACTCATCTGATTGAGCTTGTGTAGCATTTTCTGAAACTTTATTTGGATGGCAATGACAGCTACAGTCCTGACTCTGCGGTCACGTACCGGTCCCTATATACATGACGTGATACAAGGTGTCCTTCCCCTGCACAATATCCACCACCAACTTGGAGAAGCGCACGCTGTCCTGCGTCACCAGCGGATCCACGGACACCGGCTGCACCACGTCATTCATCAGGAAGAGGCGCTGAGCGTCCTGCAGGCTCCGCTCCGTCAGGTTCTCATTCGGACTGTCATCGTTCAGAATACCGCACTGCAAAACAAGGAGCGGCTTAGATACACAGCTCAGCAAGCAGTATCACACATGACAGGATTAGACTCCGTTAAGACGACTGTATCGACAGGATTAGATACACAGCTCAGCAGACAGTATCACACAGGGTAGGATTAGATACACAGCTCAGCAGACAGTATCACACATGAGAGGATTAGATACACAGCTCAGCAGACAGTATCACACAGGATAGGATTAGATACACAGCTCAGCAGACAGTATCACACAGGATAGGATTAGATACTCCGCTCAGCAGACAGTATCACACAGGATAGGATTAGATACTCCGCTCAGCAGACAGTATCACACAGGATAGGATTAGATGCACAGCTCAGTAGACAGTATCACACATGAGAGGATTAGATACAAAGCTCAGCAGACAGTATCACACAGGATAGGATTAGATACACGGCTCAGCAGACAGTATCACACAGGATAGGATTAGATACAAAGCTCAGCAGACAGTATCACACATGAGAGGATTAGATACAAAGCTCAGCAGGCAGTATCACACAGGATAGGATTAGATACACGGCTCAGCAGACAGTATCACACATGAGAAGTCTAGATACACAGCTCAGCAGGCAGTATCACAAGACAGGATTAGATACACAGCTCAGCAGGCAGTACCACAAGACCGGATTAGATACACAGCTCAGCAGGCAGTACCACAAGACAGGATTAGATACTCAGCTCAGCAGGCAGTACCACAAGACAGGATTAGATACTCAGCTCAGTAGGCAGTACCACAAGACAGGATTAGATACTCAGCTCAGCAGGCAGTAACACAAGACAGGATTAGATACTCAGCTCAGTAGGCAGTACCACAAGACAGGATTAGATACTCAGCTCAGCAGGCAGTAACACAAGACAGGATTAGATACTCAGCTCAGTAGGCAGTACCACAAGACAGGATTAGATACTCAGCTCAGTAGGCAGTACCACAAGACAGGATTAGATACATGCTGTCTCTTTTGGACCCAGAATTTATAATGCCGTCCTGGTAACCAGTCTCTAGGCTCCGCCCACGGCGCTCACCTGAAAGCTGGGTATGGGGTTGAGCGTTGGCAGCCAGGCAGAGCGCGGATTCTCCTGGTATCTGAAGGGGCCATTAAAGGCCTGAGTGATGGCGCTGAGGTTGAAGGCACAGACCGCGGAGGCAGCGATGCTATTCCTGGGAACAGATCAGACAAATCATGGTGGATTAATGATGGCGGCCGCTCCCTGCACATAAGGAAACCATGGGCACACCTTGAAAACCCCCAACACTCCCAAAATCCAGGTACCACCGTGCAGTGGATTACAGGATGCCAACTATGCAACCAGCAGAATTATGAGCGCAGCTCTGGATGTGACTAGAGCAAAAGACATTACATTTATTCTGCTCTTCACCTAAAAGGCGTCCTCTGAGCTGACAATCTAGAATGAAGCAGGGCCCTGGGCAGAGTACTCTGGAGCCCGCAGCACCAATAGCCTCAATATGTCAAGGAGTTGCCAGCAATTGGCACAAACCGGGCACCATCCATGAGGCAAGATGGCAGCTGAGTCCTGAGAGGCGTCTGGTTAAGTCAAATGTTCCAAATCCAAACCCACAATCAAGACTTGCACAAGGGACGTGTCAGGAATGACTGCGGCAAAACGTTGGCGCACCGGCATTAGCACGGCGGTGCCTGTCCGCCTGTCGTCACGTTAATTGCCTCCCGTTATAACAGAGAAGACAGAATTGCAGCCTCCGCGAGGACCCTTTATTCTTGGCCGCATGTCATTGGCTGGTAAAACCGCGGTGGGGCGTCCGACCGTGCGTAACAAGGCAGACTATCAGTCACGAATGACAGCTCTGAGGGGCTTCAAACCCACTCAAAGTGACTGCACGCGAGACTGGCAAGAGCCAGCGGCTGGACCATGTGACCGCCAGACGGAAACCGCACCAACACCGCGTTTATACCAGAGCTGAGCGGGCAGAAAAGGCGGCACAGCACCCGAACAGCTCTGTACTGACAGATGGAAACAATTGGCACACAGAGCTGCAGTTTGTTACAATGTATCAGTGCGGGGAACCCTCTGAGCCCACTGCTGCTGAGTTTAGCTCATAGGCAAGTGCTTACACTGACATAATGTAGCAAACCCTCAGCCGTGAGAAGCAAAAGGTCAGTTGTGTTTTCCATCTCTTAATGTAGCTTTTAATATAAACAAGATAATTTTCATTCAGAGACAGCAAGCAGAGAACGGCGAGGAAATGAGAAACGATGAGAAAATGAAACCCAGAGTCTATCAGAACTTTTCTGGACCGCCACCGCCGCTCCTCCAATGATGACTGGATGGAAATCGCCCCATTCTCATGGCTCCACCTGGGGCCACCACTAATCACCCCTTTTAAGAATTAACCCTTCATTTCACACAAAAAAAACCTTTAAATCTGACCAGAAGTGTAAAGCAATGAAACCTGAAGTCAGCGGAGGAGTGCCCCACCTTCCACCACATCACCCAGTCTACGGACCCGTTCGTTGAGGTGCATCCCCCGACATCTATACGGAGCCTGGATCTTTAATGGCTGCCGCAGGGTCCCCTTGCGCCCGCCTCTGCCGCGCTGTGTTTGGAAGCAGCAGCCATGTTTAATTCCCAGTGAGGCCAATTTCTAGCAGCGGGGACGTCAAGTATGAGACAGTGGGGGAGGGGTTGGGGGCGCTACGTGCGGCGGAGTTCTCGTTACCCAGATTATTTAGGATCCTTCACATTAACACTCGCCGCACGTCTCCTCCTGCCGTGCGAACTCTCCTGACAGATCACATCGTAACACGCGGCGTATAATGAGCGCGATGCTCAACGTCGTAAACCTTAATACATCCATTACGGCCCCGGCACAATCTGGTACAACTTCGAGTGCTGCTCGGAAAAAGTTTCCAGCTCGTGAATCTCAGATTTACATTCAGGAAAGATGTCGGAAGGGGGAGGGGCCAGAACCGAGAGAAACGGTCAGAAAAATGATGGCCGCTTACAGGACGATGTGCGCCACATCGCGCCTGCTGAACAGTAACGTGCCAGCTGCGAAGATCTCAGGGGCAGCAATGGCGCAAATATCCAAGTGCTACCATGAGCTGTGGGACGCTCTGCTCACATATTCCCCAGCAGGGCGTCCTGGGACTTGTAGTTCCCCAGCCAAGGTGGGGCAGTACGCGGATATAACTTACACGTTGGTGGTGAAGACGCCGTAGATGAGATCCTGCTCCGGGAGGAGGAAGGTGCTCTGCAGCTCGTTGTAGTAGAAGGGGACCTCCCCGGAGCGCGAGCAGTTCAGCCTCGCCTTCATGAAGGTCGTCCACGTGTCCTCCAGCAAAAAGCGACCCCCAAAATCGTTCTTGCAGACCCTGGCCACCCGCGAGTACACCGTCTTCCCACAGTCGTGCTCCACCGCGTTTTCCCGGAAGAAGAAATACGTGAACAGACCAATGTCATAGGCGGCCACAAAGTTGGGTTCTGAAAAAATAAAGGAGAGAAAGGGTTAAACTGCAGAAGAAACCAGGACAATGACTGATACATTGTAACGACCCTGACAGCTCTACAGTGTCTACAGCACATCAGCCATAACGTATACACAGAGGTAGCAGAGCCGAGTGTGTCAGATGTAGCAGAAAATGAGTTTCTTATTTTCTCAAGTCTTGGTAATGTAATCTGTGGTGTTACATAGGACTGCAGGTGACATCTACTACATTATCTGTACACAGAGAGTTAACACTGTTATCTGTGGTGTTACATGGGACTGCAGGTGACATCTACTACATTATCTGTACTCGGTTATCACTGTGTTATCTGTGGTGTTACATGGGACTGCAGGTGACATCTACTACATTATCTGTACTCGGTTATCACTGTGTTATCTGTGGTGTTACATGGGACTGCAGGTGAGATCTACTACATTATCTGTACTCGGTTATCACTGTGTTATCTGTGGTGTTACATGGGACTGCAGGTGACATCTACTACATTATCTGTACTCGGTTATCACTGTGTTATCTGTGGTGTTACATGGGACTGCAGGTGACATCTACTACATTATCTGTACTCGGTTATCACTGTGTTATCTGTGGTGTTACATGGGACTGCAGGAGGCATCTACTACATTATCTGTACACAGAGGGCTATCACTGTAATCTGTGGTGTTACATAGGACTGCAGGTGACATCTACTACATTATCTGTACACAGAGGGCTATCACTGTTATCTGTGGTGTTACATAGGACTGCAGGTGACATCTACTACATTATCTGTACTCAGAGAGTTATCACTGTGTTATCTGTGGTGTTACATAGGACTGCAGGTGACATCACTACATTATCTGTACACAGAGAGTTATCACTGTTATCTGTGGTGTTACATAGGACTGCAGGTGACATCTACTACATTATCTGTACACAGAGAGTTATCACTGTTATCTGTGGTGTTACATAGGACTGCAGGTGACATCTACTACATTATCTGTACTCAGAGTTAACACTGTTATCTGTGGTGTTACATGGGACTGCAGGTGACATCTAATACATTATCTGTACTCGGTTATCACTGTGTTATCTGTGGTGTTACATAGGACTGCAGGTGACATCTACTACATTATCTGTACTCAGATAGTTATCACTGTGTTATCTGTGCTGTTACATAGGACTGCAGGTGACATCTACTACATTATCTGTACTCACAGAGTTATCGCTGTTATCTGTGGTGTTACATAGGACTGCAGGTGACATCTACTACATTATCTGTACTCAGAGATATCACTGTGTTATCTGTGGTGTTACATAGGACTGCAGGTGACATCTACTACATTATCTGTACTCCGTTATCACTGTGTTATCTGTGGTGTTACATAGGACTGCAGGTGACATCACTACATTATCTGTACACAGAGGGCTATCACTGTGTTATCTGTGGTGTTACATAGGACTGCAGGTGACATCTACTACATTATCTGTATTCAGAGAGTTATCACTGTGTTATCTGTGGTGTTACATAGGACTGCAGGTGACATCTACTACATTATCTGTACACAGAGGGCTATCACTGTGTTATCTGTGGTGTTACATAGGACTGCAGGTGACATCTACTACATTATCTGTACTCAGAGAGATATCGCTGTTATCTGTGGTGTTACATAGGACTGCAGGTGACAACCACTACATTATCTGTACTCAGAGAGTTATCACTGTGTTATCTGTGGTGTTACATAGGACTGCAGGAGACATCTACTACATTATCTGTACTCAGAGTTATCACTGTGTCATCTGTGGTGTTACATGGGACTGCAGGTGACATCTGTACTCGGAGTTATCACTGTGTTGAGGCCGGTTCTTCTATACCGCTGGTCCTTACCATTCAGCCACTTGGAGTTGTACTGTGCGGTGCGGAGCGGGGGGATACTGCCCAGGCTGCGGTAGATGGCGGGGTCCCGACCAGAGAAGTCTATGACGGTGGCCGCGTACAGCTCGCCGCGTGCCGTGATGACGGCGGTGGAGTTGTGACGGGGATCGTACGGACATCGGGCCACTCCATTTATCTTCTCCAAGACTCTGCTGATGTTCCCAACCTGAAATACCAAGTACAAAACTACTGAGAGGAGGAAGATGCAACAATGAAGTCTGAGCCGATGAAGCGCCACATCTACGTTATTTTCCCTGCGCTTCCTGTGAACCGGATTTCGGCGTGTAAGGAGGGGGGGGTAGCAGGGGTCGTACTCTTCATAAGGTCGAGGTGACCCTGTGACTGAATGGTGGCCGCAGTCGCCAGAGATTGCGAGCTCTTGTGGGGAACGGGATGGCAATACAGAATGCTATACATATTATGGTCAGTTCAGGGGGATGCAGGCGAGATCCCAGAAGGGGCTGTTCTGGGGCCCGAGCTCAGATTTATCCCCTGCAGTCACTGCCATCTTTGACTGACCTCACATTAACCCTTCAGTGCCCCCGGGGTCAGGGAAACTATGAAAATAATCGGACATTTCCCTCAGGACACAACAGGATTTCATTTAACAGAGACTGTCGAGTCCAGGAGGCTGCGGGGCGAGGACTTGGGGGTCTCCGGGGGTCTCGTCTCCGCAGCCTCTCATATCACAGATCTGTTTATAGAACATAAAGCGCTCTGGGCGTCTAAATGGAAACAGATGTCAGATATGAAACGCGCGGAGGCTCCATGGGTTATACTGGTCACAACGCAGAGCTCAGAGCCAATACACGGCGTTCTGCAGCACGAGGCGGATCCCGAGAAACATCCCATAATCAGGAATCTTCCAAGGACTCCACAGGATTCTACAGGGCGGATTTATTAATAAGAACTCTGTTGCACATAGCAACCAATCAGAGCACAGCTTTCATTTCTTACAGTGCATGTGAAACATGAAAGCTGCGCTGTGATTGGTTGTTATGGGCAACTAAGAGTTTAATGAATCTGCCCCCAGGTCTGACATCACAGGCGAGGCCTAAAAACCACAGGCGAGGCCTGGACCCCACAGGCGAGGCCTGGATCCCACAGGCGAGGCCTGGACCCCACAGGCGAGGCCTGGACCCCACAGGCGAGGCCTGGACCCCACAGGCGAGGCCTAAAAACCACAGGCGAGGCCTGGACCCCACAGGCGAGGCCTGGACCCCACAGGCGCGGCCTAAACCACAGACGAGGCCTAAAAACCACAGGCGAGGCCTGGACCCCACAGGCGAGGCCTGGACCCCACAGGCGAGGCCTGGACCCCACAGGCGAGGCCTGGACCCCACAGGCGAGGCCTGGACCCCACAGAATGCACTCACCCAGCTGTCCATGACATGTGAACGGTAAACCAGCCCGGTGGTGGAGCCCCACTGTCAGAAGTCTGGGAAAGCTGGGTCACCTGAACTATGAGAACTATAACAGGGAGCATATCCGACGTCACCCAGCTTTCCCAGACACCGATCATATAACACATTCACACGTCACATACCTGGCGGCTGGTGCACACAGGTGAGAAGGCGTTCGTCCCGCAGGTGAAGACCCTCTTCCCAGTCACAATCAGGACTCTGATGTAATTCTGGCATTCCTCCTAGAACACAAAGACCCCGAAAGTGAGGCAGGCGTGAAGACTTATGCAACAATGACAGTGCAACAGAACCTCTCCAGTTATATGTGCAGCCTCCTTCATAACTACTTCACGTAGCAGTGACGTGCACAATGTTTCACTCCCATCCTCCCTGACCCAAGGAGCTCACAATCTAATCTCACAATATCTCCAGAGACATTATATCCTATGTGACTGATATCAGCCGCTCCTCTTATAACGCTCCAGTACTGATATAACCTCCAGACATTACATCACATGTGACTGATATCCGCCGCTCCTCTTATAACGCTCTAGCACTGATATAACCTCCAGAGACATTACATCATATGTGACTGATATCAGCAGCTCCTCTTATAACGCTCCAGCGCTGATATAACCTCCAGAGACATTACATCATATGTGACTGATATCAGCAGCTCCTCTTATAACGCTCCAGCACTGATATAACCTCCAGACATTACATCATATGTGACTGATATCAGCCGCTCCTCTTATAACGCTCCAGCGCTGATATAACCTCCAGAGACATTACATCCTATGTGACTGATATCAGCCGCTCCACTTATAACGCTCCAGCACTGATATAACCTCCAGACATTACATCATATGTGACTGATATCAGCAGCTCCTCTTATAACGCTCCAGCGCTGATATAACCTCCAGACATTACATCATATGTGACTGATATCAGCCGCCCCTCTTATAACGCTCCAGTACTGATATAACCTCCAGAGACATTACATCACATGTGACTGATATCAGCCGCCCCTCTTATAACGCTCCAGTACTGATATAACCTCCAGACATTACATCATGTGACTGATATCGGCCGCTCCTCTTATAACGCTCCAGCACTGATATAAACTCCAGACATTACATCCTATGTGACTGATATCAGCCGCTCCTCTTATAACGCTCCAGCACTGATATAACCTCCAGACATTACATCATATGTGACTGATATCAGCCGCCCCTCTTATAACGCTCCAGTACTGATAGAACCTCCAGAGACATTACATCATATGTGACTAATATCAGCCGCTCCTCTTATAATGCTCCAGCACTGATATAAACTCCAGACATTACATCATATGTGACTGATATCAGCCGCTCCTCTTATAACGCTCCAGCACTGATATAAACTCCAGACATTACATCACATGTGACTGATATCAGCCGCTCCTCTTATAAAGCTCCAGCGCTGATATAACCTCCAGAGACATTACATCATATGTGACTGATATCAGCCGCTCCTCTTATAACGCTCCAGCGCTGATATAACCTCCAGACATTACATCATATGTGACTGATATCAGCCGCCCCTCTTATAACGCTCCAGCACTGATATAACCTCCAGACATTACATCACATGTGACTGATATCAGCCGCTCCAGCAGTATTATAAGCTCTGGACTGTAGGGTTACTAGCCCTTTAAATCTTAGTACACCCCCTGCTTCAGCCACCATCTCTGTGATGTATAGCCTAAACAACCACCTGTTACACGTATGATTCATGATATGTAGTCATGTTCGGAGGGTGGGGGTGCAGCCTGTGATTTACACCCGGTCCCTCACAAGTGTCAGGGATCTGCTCAGTTTCCTGTAATCTGGGATCAGACGTGTTTACGCCTCATGCAGCGCCGGGGACCATATATGGAGCAGGTGACAGATGAAAGGACGGCGGAGACAGCACAGGCCACACAGCGAACCCCTATATACAGCTTCATCCTTGTAAAACATGTTCTGTAACCCCTCTGCTTGCTGTCAGTGGATGGGAACTCAAACTAAGAATATCGGCAGTAGAAATCTTGCTTCTATCTTGGTGCATTTATTTTACCTGCACTGATACATTGTAGCAGCTAGGACAGGAGAGGAGTTTGTATGGCTGATGTGTTTAGTGCACACATTGATACATTGTAACAAATGTTCCAAGCATGAAGCATGAATTGACAGCAAGAAGAGATCTTGAAAATGGTGAGACACTGAAACCTCCAATGGTTTTCCTGTAAATCACATCTGAGGTCATTCGACAGAATTTTTACTATCCCGGATTAGCGTCTTGATGAATGTTGTGGGCGCAGTTTATGGCGCTGATACCAGCCGCTTCCTCGCTGTACGGTGTTTAGATTGGCGCAGGTGGGATTTACGCCGGTAGCGGTGTGGGCCTCACTTAACACATTTGCTTCTTGCAGGCGTCAGAAAGGCCTCATTTAGATCCAGTTATTCACACTGCAGCGATTCAGCTGCGGTGACCTGGAATAAATGCGCCGTTTGCCCATAAAAGCCGTCAAATGGCGTTTGCTTCACTCCCTGTAATTTTACTGTCACTGTGAGGACGTTATTACCCCGCCGCTTACTTCCCTCTAATTCTTCTCCGTATTTTTGTTTGCTTTTGGTGTTCGCCACACGCAATGAAATACAAGAAAATGACTTCTAATGGCCGGACAGATCTGACGCCAACACAACGGGGGGAGGAGGGGGATTACGATCGTTACCGTCAGTAAAGAAGCCTCTAAGATTCGCGCTGCTCACAATATCTGTACGTGGAAAGTATTCTGTGTGGCCGTGAACACATGTGACATCATGGCGCGACTCCTCATTATAGCGGCAGGTAAGGTGCGATCAGTCTCTGTATGCTAAAGTCTGAGAAACGCCACATTCACGGCACAAATCAAGAGGCACAAGATGACTTTGGCGCAATGTGCGGCTGCGGACAAATGGATTTACACTGACTTCTACCAGAGTGCAGCTGCACGGTGCAGAGAATTGCATCACTGGCTAACAGCTGCATCACCACCACAGGGACTGGCCTGATGTGAATGGATGCCCTGCAAGGTCAGGTCACGAACACATACCGCCATTTTAAATGTTAAAGACGCCTCATAGTATCAAATGGTTCAAATAGTCGCCAATTACAGCAAATAAACGTTAATCGTGAAATGTCCCACAATGTCCTAATTGAGTTTATGGTTCAATTCGTCATCATTGTCAAAATCTCTGCTTCCTGTCAGTGACTGAGATCAGTCTTGATTTCATCATGAAGCTAAATTCCTGTGCAGAACCCTCTCAAAGCTGAGGGTTTGTTACAATTTATCTAGTCTAGGCAATCCTTTGTGAGTCCTGTACTTACTACAATGTATCAGTGCAGGTAAAATGTAGCAAATTGTATCAGGACGGGACGGATACTTCACTCAGAGAATTGTTTGCACAGATACAATTGTTACTATGTATCTGAATCTAAACAAGTATGTGCTCATTCATGGACAGCAAGCAGAGGCTTTGGAAATTCAGACACAAGATCTGTCAGAAAGCTGCAGCACTTTTCATTATGTGGTCACTGCACGCGATATCCTGTTAGGAAAGTGGGACAATCCTTGGAATAGCTGCAAACTCCTGTGGAAGCCATCATGGCCGCCATATCGGTGGTCACCAGATACAGCGCAGAAGCGTCAGAACACATATTTTATCGATTTCTGGCCGACAAGGACGAGATCTGTGCAGGGATACTAATATTGGGTGGGTTTCCTCCCACACTCCAAAGACAGACCGATAGGGACCTTAGATTGTCAGCTCCTGGGGACAGTTGGATGCTAATGGCTGTAAAGCGCTGCGGAATATGTCAGCGCTATATAAGTGCATAAAATAAATATTGCCCTAAAATCTGTGCCATGCTTCATCGCCCCTCATCCCCCGCGGGAGCGCTCGCACCTTCTCACCGTCTACCACAAACAGGGAAAATGTATTTTTTTTATCGGATCTCTCGCCACATTCCAGGAAGCGCGACAATTAAACGCTTCACTGACACCTAAACCGTAGTCAGGCAATTAATTACCACTGCGCGCCTTCTTCACGTTTTCTGGACCTGCGGTTTATAGAGAGGAAATGAAGAGGCCGTTTACAAGCAGACAGGAGGGGGGGGGGGGACGAGCGCCGGGCGCAGCTACAACCGTCAGGCAGAAAAACATCACCCCAAATTTGTGACCCGCATTTAAGGGACTCTGTCAAGGCTCACATCCTCCCAATCTGGGGCATAATTAAAGGTCACCTTCCCCCAAAAATAAAATGTGAGGTAATCCCCGGGTCATGCCCTGGTGTGACGTCTTCTAGTTCGTGGGGTAGCAGCCATTGCAGCGCCCACAGAGGCTGGTGCCCAGCTTTCCCGGGAAACTCAGGTACAGTTTTCCATCATACCCTGGCTTCTGGTTGTGTGTCAGTCATCACTGTTATTTCTTTCATGCACCAGGAAGCCCAGGATGAAGAATGTTACTGGAAAAGGCTTTTCTCATTGGTCATAAAGACATTCAGTTTGGGGGGGATAAGACCAATTAGACCCCTAAAAATCTTGAAGGACTAGCTTTACTCCCACAAATGCAAATGCTTGGAGTATCCCTTTAAAGGGAATTAGGGTGACAATTATTTTACAAGACCTTTGCCTACCCTGAACAGCTCTGTATCTGTGTGATCCATGGGGCCCCCAATGTAGGAGCAGCATCTGTCGGGGCGATGGCCGAGACCCCAACAGTTCTCATCAGCCAATGTGTCCTGATACACAGACTCCTGATAATCACAGGTGGACAAATTATCACTCACAAATAAGCTTTGTCCATCCTGAGCCTCCTGATTCATGAACAGAATGCTAAAATGAGAGTGAAGACTGACACAGAGGGAGAACAGTAGAGACTGATATATACAGCGCACATGGCTGTGTAACCTCTGCAGTGTCAGGGCAGCCGCTTGTCCCCCACATTCACCATAGACTCCTCCAGAGAAGCGGCGCCTCCTCTGACTCTTTCTTTACAACTTGCAAATAAGCCAATAACCATCCGAAATCCATTTTTGTCTACTCGCGATGTCAATATAGCGACCGCACCGCACAAATAAGACATTTACAAGCAGAATGGCAGCTTTTAGCGTCTTCTCCAGCTGTCGCCCACCGCCGCTGCATACAACGCCCCAGTTATCACCGCGGGAGGAAATGTATGTGACGTAGCTATAAATTACTGTAAATACGCCTCACCCTCCACGCTACGTCCTGGGACAGAACCACATATCCTGGAGCCGGTCCGATAATACCACCCTGTAATAACGAGGTATTAAAGGGCCGGAGTAAAGACTAATCGCATTTTCATAATGCAGCTTCTATTTCAGGTCCTCCTCCTATTCAGAATCTCTGCTTTCTTAGGGTGACCTGGAACAGTCATTATTTACAGCCAGATGGGGGGGGGGGGGGGGGGGGGAACAACCTTATCAAAGCTGAGGGTTTGTTACAGTTGTATTCAGTGTAGAGATAAACATTGTGGACTCTAGACTGATACAATGTATCACTTCAGGTAAAAGGTAACAAATGTATCAGGAAAGGAGAGACATTTGTGCTGAGGAGTCTAGCTCCCAGAAGATTGTCCGCACTGACACACTGCAACCAAACCTCAGCTGCATGAACAACCACTTGGTCAGGGTATGCTTTCATTCACTGACAGCACGCAGGAACTTTAACACATTTTATATTATAAAGTCTCAGAACTTTTCAATATACGATGATTTCCATTAGACTGGACGACCAGGGGCGTAACTAGATTTCCTAGGGCCCATTGCAAAATAAGATGGAGCTCCCACCAACTAGTGTAAGAAAGTTAAAACCAGTGTTATTAGCAATAATTAGAAGTATAATAGAACTATATATATATAAAACACAAAAAGCCGCCATATCATTATTCCCCACAAAGACACAACATCCTTGTCCCTCCCAACCTTTGGGCCCCACAGCAGGTGCTAAGGCGGCTATGGCTATAGTTTCACCCATGTGGACGACCAGTGGCGTTCGTAGTGGTTTGCAGTGCCAGGGGACAGACACAAGGTGGCGCTCCAGGTCCCCCAGTACAAAATCCCCTACAGCAGGGATGCTCAATCTGCGGCCCTCCAGCTGTTGTAAAACTACAACTCCCACAATGCCCTGCTGTAGGCTGATAGCTGTAGACTGTATGCTGGGAGTTGTAGTTTTGCAACAACTGGAGGGCCGCAGGTTGAGCATGCCTGCCCTACAGAATGGAGCTGGGGGGGGGGGGGGGGGGGGGGCGGTCAGCGTTCTCCTCTCACGTCTCCTTTGTTTCAATCCAATAAAAAGGAAAAGGTATACCGCCGCTCACTTCTTACAGGAGACCGCCTGCCCAGCCCCTATACTTCCCTCCGCTCCGAACCGTCAAATTCCTGGACATAATGAAATCCAAGCGCAAACTAAACAGGATGTCAGTGACCAAAGATGCCTGCCGGTGGTTGATACGAGGTACCTGCACTGACACACTGTAGCAAACTGCCAGGACAGGGGAAGTTTGTGCTGTTTAGGTCACAGGGGATTGTCTAGACTGATACACTGTAACAAACCTTCAACTGTGAGAAGTATTAGGTATGCACTTTTTAGAACCTAGGTGTAAACTAGGATGTTCCCAGTCACTGGCAGCAAGCACAGATCTTGAAAATTGTGAGAAACTGAAAGATATTTGCGTCATACAGTGGAGTTCATCTGATATTGTTGCAGGTGTCTGCAGCTTGTACACAGAGACCCCCTTATACCCTCCCTGCCCCCCCCCACCCCGCAGGGAGCGCTCACCAGAGCAACGCAATTATTAAAGTGTTTTATGCAACAGTTGCTCTTCTCTGCAATTAGCTCTCGGCACAGAGCAGAGGTGGCTGCGGTCCAGATCCCGGCAGGAATAATATCACAAAGCCTCAAATTATACATCTCAGGACCCCAGTGATCAGCAGCGCTGAGGGGGCTGCACCCAAGAGCTGGAACACATCCAAAACAGCCATTAACTCTTCTGCTGCTGCACAGTATACAGAGCGATGCTCTGCAGGTGCCGAGATAACCTCACTGCTGACCTTCCTGCACAGTCAGACAGCGCAGATTCTTACCCAGGTTAAATCCAAGGGCTAATCTATACCATGCAGACCACCAATGTGGCAGAAGGGTCATAGCCCCTCAGGTACTAGGGTCTCGGGGTGACTGCTGCCTCTGTACCCCAGGTGCCATCCTATGGAGGCGTCCATCACTGCAGCAATGGGCAATCGCCTGTCACACCTGTGCCATGACACCAGAAACAAAATCCTCTTGTCATGCTCCGCCCCCTCTGATAATGGTGCATCGTTGGTAGAGTGCTCCTTTAAGTGGCGTGCCTGCAGAGATGCAGTGTGTGAGGGGGGAACCAGACAGCTGATTTGTGTTATTCTAGGACCTCACTAAACCAAAAATCTCAGGATGAAACTCCTCCTGCGCTGCGTATAGTGACACAATGAGGATACATTTCCGGAACGGGGGCTCTTCTTACCTCTGTCTTCCCCTTACTCTGACACGATCGGCGGGTGTCTTCATCAGAACTCCACTCTGCCATCTAAAAGACAAAAATATCAGAAAAAGTTATATAATAAAAAAAACAGGATCTAGAATATCCAAAAATGAATGGCCTCCTCCATTCTTTACACTGCAGGCTGCATCCATCAGATAACACTGACTGCAAGATAGAAAATGCTTATAATAAAGAAAAATCTAAACTCACAAAATTATTATTATCCCAAAGAATCAATAACCTGCAAGCACAGTGTAAATGATACAGCACGTCTGCAGAATGTATCACACGCGACCAGCTTAGATACACAGCTCAGCAGACAGTATCACACATGATAGGATTAGATACACAGCTCAGCAGCACAGTATCACACATGATAGGATTAGATACACGGCTCAGCAGACAGTATCACACAGGATAGGATTAGATACACAGCTCAGCAGACAGTATCACACATGATAGGATTAGATACACAGCTCAGCAGGCAGTATCACACATGATAGGATTAGATACACAGCTCAGCAGGCAGTATCACACATGATAAAATTAGATACACAGCTCAGCAGACAATATCACACATGATAGGATTAGATACACAGCTCAGCAGACAGTATCACACAGGATAGGATTAGATACACAGCTCAGCAGACAGTATCACACAGGATAGGATTAGATACACAGCTCAGCAGACAGTATCACACAGGACAGGATTAGATACACAGCTCAGCAGACTGTATCACACAGGATAGGATTAGATACACAGCTCAGCAGACAGTATCACACAGGATAGGATTAGATACACAGCTCAGCAGGCAGTATCACACATGATAGGATTAGATACACAGCTCAGCAGGCAGTATCACACATGATAGGATTAGATACACAGTCCAGCAGGCAGTATCACACAGGACAGGATTAGATACACAGCTCAGCAGACAGTATCACACATGATAGGATTAGATACACAGCTCAGCAGGCAGTATCACAGATGATAAGATTAGATACACAGCTCAGCAGGCAGTATCACACATGATAGGATTAGATACACAGCTCAGCAGACAGTATCGCACATGATGGGATTAGATACAAAGCTCAGCAGGCAACATCACAGATGATAAGATTAGATACACAGCTCAGCAGACAGTATCACACAGGATAGGATTAGATACACAGCTCAGCAGACAGTATCACACATGATAGGATTAGATACACAGCTCAGCAGGCAGTATCACAGATGATAAGATTAGATACACAGCTCAGCAGGCAGTATCACACATGATAGGATTAGATACACAGCTCAGCAGGCAGTATCACACATGATAGGATTAGATACACAGCTCAGCAGACTGTATCACACAGGATAGGATTAGATACACAGCTCAGCAGGCAGTATCACACAGGATAGGATTAGATACACAGCTCAGCAGACAGTATCACACAGGATAGGATTAGATACATAGCTCAGCAGACTGTATCACACATGATGGGATTAGATACACAGCTCAGCAGGCAGTATCACACATGATAAAATTAGATACACAGCTCAGCAGACAATATCACACATGATAGGATTAGATACACAGCTCAGCAGACAGTATCACACAGGATAGGATTAGATACACAGCTCAGCAGACAGTATCACACAGGACAGGATTAGATACACAGCTCAGCAGACTGTATCACACAGGATAGGATTAGATACACAGCTCAGCAGACAGTATCACACAGGATAGGATTAGATACACAGCTCAGCAGGCAGTATCACACATGATAGGATTAGATACACAGCTCAGCAGGCAGTATCACACATGATAGGATTAGATACACAGTCCAGCAGGCAGTATCACACAGGATAGGATTAGATACACAGCTCAGCAGACAGTATCACACAGGATAGGATTAGATACACAGCTCAGCAGACAGTATCACACAGGATAGGATTAGATACACAGCTCAGCAGACTGTATCACACAGGACAGAATTAGATACACAGCTCAGCAGGCAGTATCACACATGATAGGATTAGATACACAGCTCAGCAGCCAGTATCACACATGATAGGATTAGATACACAGTCCAGCAGGCAGTATCACACAGGACAGGATTAGATACACAGCTCAGCAGACAGTATCACACAGGATAGGATTAGATACACAGCTCAGCAGGCAGTATCACACAGGACAGGATTAGATACACAGTCCAGCAGGCAGTACCACACAGGATAGGATTAGATACAGCAGATCAGCAGACAGTATCACACAGGATAGGATTAGATACACAGCTCAGCAAGCAGTACCACACAGGACAGGATTAGATACACAGTCCAGCAGGCAGTACCACACAGGATAGGATTAGATACAGAGGATGTAGCCAGATGCCTCCGTTTGGTAGCTGATGACTGATATCAGTGATGTCCGTGCCCAGCGCTCCCCTCCAGATGGTTCACCTGGCACCGGGAGAGAATGCGATTCCAGAACAGAGATAAACGGCGGTGACCGACCGACAGAGGACGAGGGCAGAAAACACCTCTACATAACAGAGGATGGTAGATAGATAGGTAGATAGATAGATACATTTTATTTGTACTTATTGTTACTTAGTCCTCTTTCCGGAGAAGCTCTGAGGACACCTCCCGCTCCCCCCCCTCCCCCCCCCCCCTCCGCAGCCTCTTTTTCTAGATATGAATAATTGAGGACACTTCGAGTTGGTCAGTTGCTACAATGGTCCATGAAAAGAAGACTTCGGATAATTGGTCGGATTGCCCCCACCGTGTAATCCAGACCTCATTGAAGAAAATCTTTGGATTCCAACCCCCATCATTCTGTCCACTGACAGCAGGCCCTGGTATAACCCACTACTCCCAGTAACTGAGGTTCACAGAGCCGCACTCACAATAACCGGGTACCAGAGTATAATCAATTCACCATGGCATCATTGTATACAGACCACTGCCCCCATCAGGCAAGCGGCGTAGACACCGCAGCGGGGGAGGGGCAGGCCTTTGTTTTAGAGGGCCGCTCCAATACTGGGGGTTAAGATGAGAAATAAATTCCCACATAACAGAGGAAGAATCCAAACAGTAGAACAATGCGGAATATAACAATGTAGCAGTAAGGGAACGGCTACACGGCGACGGTGTCACCCTGTGCCATACTACATGCTGCGACTGCAACGCGACCATCCCAGCTGGCCGTATATCGCAGTGCGACACCATCGACCACCATTACAATAAATGTCCCGCGACACGTCGCATTGTGTTCTACCCTGTATGTCGTGTAACAACACGTGACAGAGATACGGGGCACGGGTGGAGGACGTGACCACCCTACTGTAGACGTGGACCACTAAAGCTCCACAACGGTCAGGATCGGGCCCAGGGGAATCCGGGATAATTTTACACTTTCTGTTAAATAAATGGAAATCACAAAAAACTGAGAAGAAAGTTCACCTCATGTAGCAGTAAAGGTGATGCATCTGTATGCTGTATAGGAATGCACATAAAGTCTGGCTCCATGCCCCTCTATAGATCCTCCTGTCAGACATTCCTCCCCCTCCCGTGATGTTGACCCCTTGTTTGTGCTCCTGCAGACGCCACATGCCGTGTCTTGCTCAGAAAATCTGTACAATCACCTGGCAGCAGAGCGCTCGGCACTGATCTACTGACAGATCTTCAGGGGAGGGGGGTCAGGGTCTGCAGGTAAGACATGCTCCAGCCTGCCGGCGACCAGAGTCACTAAACATCAGTCATGGGATCAGCAAGAAGCACCATCATCTCATTACCCGGCCGGTGACTCTTCCACGTCCTAAGCCGCAACCAAGGGTCACCTGAAGGCAAATCTCTAAATTCCAAAATGTCACAACACTAAAAGATGAACATAAAGGACATCAACAAACAACTGACGATCATCACTAATATGATACACAACCTGAGAAGATGAGTCACCTGCATCCGATATCCAGCTATGACCTATGTCCTACATACAGTACAAGAACTAACATGAAACAGCCACATCCAGGTGTGCGAGACCCCAAACATCCCCCACACACCGAACCATCAGCAAAAGGATGACACAAGGACCCACAAACACTAGAATTAAACACAAACATTAACATAATTACTATAATACTGCTCCTATGTACAAGAATATAACTACTATAGTACTGCTCCTATGTACAAGAATATAACTACTATAATACTGCCTCCTATGTACAAGAATATAACTACTATAATACTGCCCCCTATGTACAAGAATATAGCTACTATAATACTGCCTCCTATGTACAAGAATATAACTACTATAATACTGCTCCTATGTACAATAATATAACTACTATAATACTGCTCCTATGTACAATAATATAACTACTATAATACTGCTCCTATGTACAAGAATATAACTACTATAATACTGCTCCTATGTACAAGAATATAACTACTATAATACTGCTCCTATGTACAGGAATATAACTACTATAATACTGCTCCTATGTACAGGAATATAACTACTATAATACTGCCTCCTATGTACAGGAATATAACTACTATAATACTGCCTCCTATGTACAAGAATATAACTACTATAATACTGCTCCTATGTACAAGAATATAACTACTATAATACTGCTCCTATGTACAAGAATATAACTACTATAAAACTGCTCCTATGTACAAGAATATAACTACTATAATAATGCTCCTATGTACAAGAATATAACTACTATAATACTGCTCCTATGTACAAGAATATAACTACTATAATACTGCCTCCTATGTACAAGAATATAGCTACTATAATACTGCCTCCTATGTACAAGAATATAACTACTATAATACTGCTCCTATGTACAAGAATATAACTACTATAATACTGCTCCTATGTACAAGAATATAACTACTATAATACTGCTCCCATGTACAAGAATATAACTACTATAATACTGCCTCCTATGTACAGGAATATAACTACTATAATACTGCCTCCTATGTACAAGAATATAACTACTATAATACTGCTCCTATGTACAAGAATATAACTACTATAATACTGCTCCTATGTACAAGAATATAACTACTATAAAACTGCTCCTATGTACAAGAATATAACTACTATAATAATGCTCCTATGTACAAGAATATAACTACTATAATACTGCTCCTATGTACAAGAATATAACTACTATAATACTGCCTCCTATGTACAAGAATATAGCTACTATAATACTGCCTCCTATGTACAAGAATATAACTACTATAATACTGCTCCTATGTACAAGAATATAACTACTATAGGGGGCGGAGCCTAGCCACGCAGCTGAATGGCCGCACGAGCTTGAGCTCCTCCAGCATTCCGGCTCACTAACCCTATATAAGCCTATAATTTACTTTATTATGGGGAAACCTGGCAAGGAGAAGATCAGAGGAAGTTCAGAGTCGACCCCACGGCACTCCAAACAGCCAGAGATGGAGAAGTTCCTCCGGAAAACGCCGAGAGCTGCCACACAGAAAGGCGCCAATATGGCGGCGTCTAATGCTCATGACTCCGACGCAGGAGAACTCTCTGACGCGGGCAGCGGCTCTGATATTTCAGATAGAAGGCCCAGAGATCCGCCTCTATCGGAGCGGACCCTTCGCCGGGTTCTTGAATCGGCCCTTACGCCTCTCAAACAAGATCTGGCGGACATCAAAGACGACATAAAACATCTAGGCCAGAGAGTGGTCACATTAGAAGGCACGCAAGAAGCCATTTTGACCTATGAAGGCAAAGCATCAGAGGTGCTTGCATCTCACAAGGCCCTATTGAACGATGCCTTCTTGAAACTGGAAGACCAGGAGAATCGAAGTCGCCGGCGCAACATACGCATCCGCGGCCTACCTGAATCTATTGCGACGGAGGCCTTGCCGACAGTGGCGCGTGAGTTATTTTCCATGATGCTTGAACCGGAAAGAGCAGAGGGAATAGTGGTGGAGCGCATACACAGGGCGCTGCGCCCTAGGCCCAAACCTCAAGAACCGCCACGTGACGTGATTTGCGGCCTACTAAGTTTTGTAGATACCGCGGCACTGTTGAAAAGGCAAAGAGAAATGGAGGTACTAGAATATGAGAATACGCCGATTCAGATGTTCCAGGATCTAGCGCCATCTACCCTGGCTAAGCGGCGCTTATTTAAGCCCTTACTGGAAGTCCTCAGGAAGACGTCGACCCCGTTCAGATGGCTATATCCCTTTGGGCTGGCGATCTCCAGGAATGGAAAGCTGCTTACAGTTCGCTCTCCCGCAGACCTAGAGTCAGTTTGGAGGTCCCTGGATGTCCCTCCGGTGGAGATCCCCTCGTGGCTACCAGCCGATCAAGATGGCCCCCTGCCTATCCCGCCACGTGTGTCCTCCTGGCAGACGGCATCTGCAAACAAGTCAGATCGTTTGGGTCGCAGCAGGATGGACGGAGCCCTTACCTGAGCTCAAACCAAGGTGACATTGGTACTATTTGTCTGCTAACATAGACTGCCAATATTAGGTCCTACCTCATTTTTCTACTATAAGAGATGACTGTCTCCCGGCCCCTCGGCATAGTGTTTTATGCGGAAGGTAGTGGCCTGTTCACGATTGTTCTGTTTTTGAGCCAATTTTTTACTTTTTTACTTTTTTACTTTTTTACTATTGGCTTAGAGTTATGTATGAGACGTCAGACCTTAACCGGGACACTCTTCTGCTGTTTTGGAACTCTGCCTCCATGAAGGCAACTTTTTCTTTCCCTATTTGCAGGGTAATGTCCGGATAGATTCCGGTGCTGGAAGTATTTCTTGTTGTTGGTCTCCCCTTTTTGTTGTAGACCAAAAGGTGCTTTACCTGCCCCCTCGCCAATCCAACCCTGTCTTGGATGGTGATAGGTAGGCACCTACTTTTCTCTAGATGAATATTTCATCTGAGCTGGTTTTATACCAGCCTAACATGTTGTTGGTTATCTTTCTCATTTTATATTATTTTATTTTATTCTATTTTACTTGTTCCCCTTTCCCCTCCTTTCCTCATCCTGCTCATATATGCTATGCTCTCTCAGATATTTCCATGGATAATATATGCTTTTTCTCCTTAGTATATATATTGTCATGTCCTCAATTGTAGTCGCCTCTCTAAACGCACACGGGCTGAACGAGCCATGCAAAAGGTCTCAAACCATCTCTCTCCTTCTGAGGGATAAAGTTTCGGTAGCCTTCCTGCAAGAGACACATTTTAGGACAAATAAAATCCCTAATCTTCCTCCCAGGAAGTTTGCTCAGTGGTTTCATAGTACACATGAATCCGCCAGTAGAGGTGTCAGTGTAGCTATACACAAAAACCTTCCCTTCAAGCATACCGCTACTTCAGCGGATCCTGAGGGCAGGTATATTTTTGTAAAGGGGGTAGTTGGTGACTCTCCAGTTACATTCGCCAATCTATATGCGCCTAATAGAGGCCAAGTACCATGGCTCGTTCAGACCCTCGCTTTATTGTCATCTTTTTCTGATGGACTGTTAGTTTTGGGAGGCGACTTCAATGTCGCTCTTGAACCGGCAGTAGACACGTCAGTAGGTAGACCGTCTGTGTCCTATAAGCTTTTGAAAAGGCTTAAAACTTCCCTGAGAAAACTGAAGGTCCGTGATGTTTGGCGTACTATAAACCCCAATGGCCGAGACTACACATTTTATTCACATGCCAAGATGTCATTCCATAGATTAGATTATTTGTTCTTGTCTGACTCACATATTCGTAATGTCTCTGGAGCCCGGATTGGTAGTATTACGTTATCTGATCATGCCCCTGTTATCATTAACTTCTCCCTGTCCGGACCACAGAGAAAAGAACGCCTATGGCGTTTGAACGACACCTTGATTTTGGACCCCACCCACGCGTGCAAAATCAGGGCCTCGCTTTCCGAATTTTTCGCGCTAAATGATACACCAGATTCCCCGCCTTCTCCTTCCATACTATGGGAATCCCATAAGGTAGTTATAAGGGGGGAACTAATTGCACTAGGGGCCTATGTAAAAAAGCAAAGAACACAGGCATTAGACGCTTTGCTAGCGAAGATTGCTCGCCTTGAATCCTCTCACAAGGAATCACAGGCTAAGCGCACCCTGACCGAACTAACTGAAGCCAGAGTACACTTAAAAAACCTATTAAATATAACCTCTGCAAAGCTGATCCTACGCTCACGATTTAAAGCCTATGCACATGGGGATAGAGGAAACAGACTGATGTCGGCGATTGCCAAGAAGCAGTTCTCTGACTCCTTTGTTTCCTCTATTAAGGACCCCAAAGGCAAAATGCATAAATCTACCCCAGATATAGCTAAGGCATTCTGTGCTTTTTATGAGACCCTATACAATCTACCCCCCCCAGATGGTGCATCTGTTAGTGATCTCTCAGAAGCTACTGATAAATTCCTACAGAATTTAGATCTCCCTTCCATAGCCCCGGCCAAGGCATCTCAATTGACTAGACCTGTCACTGATCTAGAGATTCACAAAGTACTCATGTCCATCCCCTCGGGCAAAAGCCCAGGACCAGATGGGTTCCCCATCACTTATTATAAATCCTTCAAAGATGTTCTAATTCCCCGTTTCAGGAACCTGTGCAATCATCTTCTCACTGGTGGCTCCCTTGCCCCTCATTCCTTATTGGCACACATTACTGTCCTACATAAGGAGAATAAAGATCCGACATGCTGCAGCAACTATAGGCCGATCTCTCTGCTAAACTGTGATGTGAAGTGGTGGGCGAAGATATTGGCCACTAGGCTCCAGGATGTGCTGCCTGACATCGTCCATGAGGAACAGGTGGGTTTTGTCCATGGCAGACAGGGGTCAGAAAATACAATAAGGCTTCTTCATCTTGTAAATTGGGCTAAAAGATCATCTAAGCCCTTGGTGCTAGTAAGTACGGACGCGGAAAAGGCCTTCGACAGGGTCAGCTGGCATTATATGTCGCGGGCCCTGTCGAGGTTTGGCCTACCTGACCAATTTATTACTGCCATTTATACGTTATACTCGACCCCCTCTGCCATGGTCAAAGTTAATGGAACACTGTCACCACCATTTCGCATCACTAACGGGACAAGGCAGGGATGCCCTTTATCTCCTGCACTATTCATCTTAGTGATGGAGACCCTTTTATGTAGAATAAGAATGGACCCAGAGATAAAGGGCTTACAAATAGGATCTTGTACACATGTTGCTGCGGCATTCGCGGATGACCTTTTAATCATGACCTCAAACCCCAGGGAAGCCTTGCCCAGATTGCTGTTCATATTTGAAGATTTTGGGTTTATATCGAATTTTAAAATTAACTATGGGAAATCCATGGCTCTCAATATCTCTTGTCCACAAGCAGTGATTAATGGTCTGAAGCGTGCTACTCCATTCACTTGGGCCTCCAGAGACATTGTGTATTTAGGTACTCATGTTTCGGCTAATGTCCAAGATCTGGCTTCCCTTAACTACCTGCCGCTCCTTCAAACGGTCCGGACACATCTTCAAAACCTGAAACTCCCATTTGTCTCTTGGGTAGGACGAAAAAATTACATCAAGACCTTTATCCTTCCCAAATTTCTGTATTTGCTACAATCCATACCTATCTGGCTTCCAAATTCATATTTTACTGAAATACGTAGGGTATTCACACGCTTTCTTTGGAATGGCAAGTCACCACGTATTGCTTACTCTGTCCTCACAAGGGATAGGAGGTTCGGAGGCTTTGGGATGCCAGATGTGAAGCTTTATTATACTGCTGTACAGCTAGGCAGATGCGTAACTATTATGTCTCGCCAATCTAGCTCTCTTTGCTCCCGTCTTGAAAATGCACTATTGTCTAACCAAGAATTGCTTACTTTATGGGGTATTAGGCCTATCTCTGCTAATCACTGTTATACGTCCCCGGTTTGGAAGGGCATGTTGGTGGAATGGTCCAAAATGGTTCAGTCCCGTATCTTTAATTTCCCTAACACTGGTATGCCGCTTAGACTACTACAAAGCCACATCCATCCAACGGTGTTAAACCCCTCCGGGATTTGGTCTAAGCTCGCTGATATTCCTCTGCGGGATGTCCTTCTCCCGGATGGCTGTTTAAAATGGGATTCAGTAATGGACCTCCCTGAGGTCAAAACAGCACCCTTTTTCCACCTAGCAAATTTCCAGAGAGATACCAAATTGTGTACCGGGCCATTTTCTGATAGTAGTTCGCCCTCCTGGCTTGAAAAGAAGGTTTTGGCTACCAAACCCCCCCTTAGGCCATTATCTCAGATGTATAAAGAAATGCTTTCCTCCCTGCCCCCGGAGCTTCGTTTTGTGGCCTCATGGGAACGGGAGCTCTCCATATCCCTTACAGAGCCAGAGAAAGCGTTCATACTAGCTCATTCACACGGCTTCAATCGTTGTGTGAGGATTCAGGAGAATTCCTTTAAACTCCTATGTAGATGGTACAAAACACCTGAATTCTTGCATAAATTGAACCCAGAAATTTCTGAAAAATGTTGGAGATGTGGCCTGGACACTGGCTCCTTGTCACATATTTGGTGGCTCTGCCAAAAGATTCAACCGTTCTGGACCTTAATTGAGGATTTAGTTAATCAAATATGCAATACCAAGATATCACTGGATGCTAAGCTTATTTTGCTATGGTGTCCGAACAAATCCCTCACACCCACCAAACATGACCTTCCAACGATGCTGCTCACAGCAGCTAAATTACTTATCCCCTACTTGTGGAAGAACGACTCCCCACCAACTCTCCTTATGTGGACTGATAAAGTAGACCAGATCTACCGTTTTGAGGAGCTAGCGCACTGGGAAAATAACTCACGCTCTCGCTTCCTAAAATTGTGGTCTCCATGGAAAGTCTATAGAAACTTTACATAATAGAGCAGAAATTTATCACCTCCTTGTTTCCCTCCCCTCCTTCCCTTCCTGATCTCCCCCCCCCCCCTTCCTTTTCTTGGATATCACTCTAGGGTCAATGATAATAACTGTTTTGTATTGCTTACACTTGACATGTATGCTGGATACTATTTGGTACCATATTGTCATCAATGTAATGTCTTGTGTGGGTCACGGCCCTGAATTTTTCTTTCAATAAAAAGAAATATGGTTAAGAATATAACTACTATAATACTGCTCCTATGTACAAGAATATAACTACTATAATACTGCTCCTATGTACAAGAATATAACTACTATAATACTGCCTCCTATATACAAGAATATAACTACTATAATACTGCTCCTATGTACAAGAATATAACTACTATAATAATGCTCCTATGTACAAGAATATAACTACTATAATACTGCCTCCTATGTACAAGAATATAACTGCTATAATACTGCCTCTTATGTATAAGAATATAACTGCTATAATACTGACTCCTATGTACAAGAATATAACTACTATAAAACTGCCTTCTATGTACAAGAATATAACTACTATAATACTACCTCCTATGTACAAGAATATAACTACTATAATACTGCTCCTATGTACAAGAATATAACTACTATAATACTGCTCCTATGTACAAGAATATAACTACTATAATACTGCTCCTATGTACAAGAATATAACTACTATAATACTGCTCCTATACACAAAAATATAACTACTATAATACTGCCTCCTATGTACAAGAATATAACTACTATAATACTGCTCCTATGTACAAGAATATAACTACTATAATACTGCTCCTATGTACAAGAATATAACTACTATAATACTGCTCCTATGTACAAGAATATAACTACTATAATACTGCTCCTATGTACAAGAATATAACTACTATAATACTGCCTCCTATGTACAAGAATATAACTACTATAATACTGCCTCCTATGTACAAGAATATAACTACTATAATACTGCTCCTATGTACAAGAATATAACTGCTATAATACTGCTCCTATGTACAAGAATATAACTGCTATAATACTGCTCCTATATACAAGAATATAACTGCTATAATACTGCTCCTATATACAAGAATATAACTACTATAATACTGCTCCTATGTACAAGAATATAACTACTATAATACTGCCTCCTATGTACAAGAATATAACTACTATAATACTGCTCCTATGTACAAGGATATAACTACTATAATTCTGCTCCTATGTACAAGAATATAACTACTATAATACTGCTCCTATGTACAAGAATATAACTACTATAATACTGCTCCTACGTACAGGAATATAACTACTATAATACTGCTCCTACGTACAAGAATATAACTACTATAATACTGCTCCTATGTACAAGAATATAACTACTATAATACTGCTCCTATGTACAAGAATATAACTACTATAATACTGCTCCTATGTACAAGAATATAACTACTATAATACTGCCTCCTATGTACAAGAATATAACTACTATAATACTGCTCCTATGTACAGGAATATAACTACTATAATACTGCTCCTATGTACAAGGATATAACTACTATAATACTGCTCCTATGTACAAGAATATAACTGCTATAATACTGCTCCTATGTACAAGAATATAACTACTATAATACTGCTCCTATGTACAAGAATATAACTACTATAATACTGCTCCTATGTACAAGAATATAACTACTATAATACTGCCTCCTATGTACAAGAATATAACTACTATAATACTGCTCCTATGTACAGGAATATAACTACTATAATACTGCTCCTATGTACAAGGATATAACTACTATAATACTGCTCCTATGTACAAGAATATAACTGCTATAATACTGCTCCTATGTACAAGAATATAACTACTATAATACTGCTCCTATGTACAAGAATATAACTACTATAATACTGCTCCTATCTACAAGAATATAACTACTATAATACTGCCTCCTATGTACAGGAATATAACTACTATAATACTGCCTCCTATGTACAGGAATATGACAGTTTTGCTACGGCCAGGACATGGAGTATATGGCGGTTTACTGCAGGGATGAGGCGCAGCCAATGATTCTGCATAATTAGTTAGAATTCACAATCCTTCTGGGGATGTGCGGTCACAGTCTGTATCTCCTCCTGGTTTCGGTATATAGCAGGGCCCCCCTTTTCCCGGGGTCTGTCCCCTGTGTGGACTGTGCAGAGCTGAGGGTTTGCTGCATTCCTCTGTGCTGCTCCCACAGTCCTTTGCTCTGTTTACATGTCAGGCGGCTGCTCTGGGAAGATCTATGGGGCTTCATGGCAGGAACAGTCGGGTCAGCAAGAGCTTGAAATGCAAAGTAAAGCCCCCGGGAGCCGGCTCTCCATATCTGGATTGGAAATGCAGCGGCTGCAGAGAGCGGTGCATGTGTGCGGGCTCCGGGGCCCATGAGGCGGCTGCACCCCACTGCTGGCATGGCCTATTGGCGCTCTCGGCCTCATTTCTGAAGTCGTTCCACTGTGACATTTCAGCTTTTGTGAATCATTTCAAAGGCTCCAGTAACAAAAGCACCAGTCAATTTATGACGCTGCTCCCAGTATCCGTGCAGTGCGGCGGACTCTCCGCATATTTATGAGGCCGCCGCGCCGTCCCTTAATCTTCCTGGGCCAATTAGTGGCGAGTCTATTATATAAACCCCCCCGGTGGCCTGTATGTTACGGATTATCCGCTGCTGCTGCGCCTCCAAACACAAGAAAGCAGCTGGAAAATAAGTCAAGTCACAATCCGAGCAGGCAGAGTCCTCACATCAAACAATCCCACACAGGAGCCGGACCATCGCTCACACGAATGGCGCACCTGACCGCGGACGTTTATAAAACCTCGGCTGTGACAGCGGTTTTCTGGTTTTAGGTTTATGAAGTCTCATCACCGCACAATGAAACACTCTGCAACTTTCTAATAGACTTACTGATTCCATTTGTCACCATTTTCAAGATCTCTCCTTGCGGTCAGTGAATGGAGGCCTAAAAATCCCCACAGTTTACTATGTAAGCCTCCGTGCAGACAGTGCTCTGTGTGCTGACCTCATCTGCAGCAGAATCTCTCTGCTCTCCTGATCGTTACAATGTATCAGTCTTAAGGATGTTTACCTGAATATCAGGCCTGGAAACCTCAAGTCTGACAATGTTCAGGACAGGGTTTCCGGCAGCTGGATTAAAGGGGTAAGTCACTTTCTGGGATTTTTTTGGGCAAACTGCCCCCCCCCCCCAGCCAGACCTGCAAAAGGGAAGAATACTGACCTGCTCCCTACTGCTGGCTCCCGGCTCCTTCACTGTAAACATCCACTGTGACGCTGCTGCCAGTGACTGGCTGCAGCAGTGACTTGACCTCCTTGCATTATGCGACCAATTGAGATGACGCAAAGGGTCAGGTCACCACCGCAGTGGCGTCAAAGCAGATGTTTTCAGTGATGAACACGAGTAAGGGAGCCGAGGCTGGGGAGCTAAAGAACCGGATTCCAACGGTGGGAAGCAGGCGGGTATGACGGATCCGTCATGAACCCTATTGAAAGTCAATGGAGGAAGGATCTGTTTTCTATTGTGGCAGAGGGGGGGTCATGCCGCATCCGTCTTTCTCCGCATCCCAGGACGGAAAGCAAACTACAACATGTTGCGGTTTGTTCTCCGGTATGGGAACGCAACTAAACGGAACAAAATGCATTTTTGAGCGCTCCGCTCTGTTCAGTTTGGTTTTGTCCCCATTACTAATGAATGGGGACAAAACTGAAGCGTTTTCTTTCCGGTATTGAGCCCCTATGACGGATCTCAATACCGTAAAACTAAAACGCTAGTGTGAAAGTCGCCTGATGTCTTTATCCAGTTGTTGAAGAGCTGTCCTGAAGATTTCCAGACTTTAGGTTTTGTTATAATTGTTTCTAGTCCTGATAATCAGGTAAACATCCTGCAGACTGATACATTGTAATCCTGCAGACTGATACATTGTAATCCTGCAGACTGATACATTGTAATCCTGCAGACTGATACATTGCAATCCTGCAGACTGATACATTGCAATCCTGCAGACTGATACATTGTAATCCTGCAGACTGATACATTGTAATCCTGCAGACTGATACATTGTAATCCTGCAGACTGATACATTGTAATCCTGCAGACTGATACATTGTAATCCTGCAGACTGATACATTGTAATCCTGCAGACTGATACATTATAATCCTGCAGACTGATACATTGTAATCCTGCAGACTGATACAGTGTAACCATCCGGAGAGATTGAGCTGCACTCAGAGGATTGTCTGCACTGATGCTTACATTGTAAACTGAAGAGATTTTTAGGCCTCCATTCACTGACAGCAAGTAGACATCTTAAAAATGCAGATCTGGCCATGATGTGGATTTGCCAAAACCTCCCTAAAAGGTGCACAACCCCTTTAATAATTATATTTACTGACAGAAACTGAAGATCATCAAAATGGTGAGCCCCGCTGTACCATCGGCTATTCGTCCATTCTTTTCCTAAAAAAAAAAAGTGGCGCATGTTCTGTTTTGGTGACTTTTGGAAGTCAAACTCCCCCCCCCCCCTTTTTCATACTATGCACATCAGTTACAACATGGGCTTTGCGCGGCTGAGATGGGGTCGGCCACGGCAGCCTGACATATTTACTATAATGAAGCTAGAAACCTGGCATAAAATCCATCTGAAATCTCCTCCGGCTCCGAACTACGGCTGATGTCAGAGTCCGGCACAGGCCGCGATCGACAATGAACAAGCGAACCAGAATGCTAAGACTTGTTTCCGAAATGCCAGTCTTCGTAATTGAGGGTCAACGTCTATTAGAAGAGACTTTTCATTACACAATGAGGATTAATGTTTTAGGGCTTTAGGAGCGCACACCTGACACCAGCACACAAGGCTGTGTAATGGAAATCTATAGGGACTGAATACATTATTGGGCTTCGCGGCCCCTTGAATAGCAAAATGGAGGAATTCTGTTTTATGGACCCCGACAGTGTTATCACAGGACACATGACAAATCTGTGAAGAGATTGTAGCAGAATCCCAGCAGCGCACAGGCCACATCCAAGGAACCTGGGGGATTGTAAGGCAAATTTCTTTTTACAAACCATGGAACTTTTCCATGGAGAGAGATTTTTTTTGTCAGCGTCACTCGTTTCAGGGATTATCCAGAAACAAATTTTTTGCAAATCAGGAAATTTTCAGCATGAATTCCACAGTTCTGCATCGTGAAGACGGTCGGGACCTACCTGGAGGAGGGAGACATTGTACAGACTGAGCCTGAAGAGGTAGTTCCTGCAACCGGAGAGAAAGAAAAGACTGATGAAGCTCAGTAATAATTACATTGTATCACAGATTATATATTAAGTATCAGAGATGATTTATTATGTATCAGATTACATATCATGTATCAGAGATTATATTACCGGTATATACCCCACATTATCACAGATTATATATTAAGTATCAGAGATGATGTATTATGTATCAGATTATATATCATGTATCAGAGATTATATTACCGGTATATACCCCACACTATCACAGATTATATATTAAGTATCAGAGATGATTTATTATGTATCAGATTATCTATTATGTATCAGAGATTATATTACCGGTATATACCCCACATTATCACAGATTATATATTAAGTATCAGAGATGATGTATTATGTATCAGATTATATATCATGTATCAGAGATTATATTACCGGTATATACCCCACATTATCACAGATTATATATTAAGTATCAGAGATGATGTATTATGTATCAGATTATATATCATGTATCAGAGATTATATTACCGGTATATACCCCACATTATCAGATATTATATATCACAGATGATTACGGTTTATATATTATTAGCAAACACTGGGTAACACCGACATGAAAAGTGATTCAGGAATAGGGATGAGTGAACTTCTGTTTTCCAGTTCAGGGTACAAGGTTCGGGTCATCTAAGAAGGTCCGTGGTAGTGGAATCCATTATGGAATTCTTAGATAACCTGAACACGAACTTTGTACACCAAACTTGAAAACAGAAGTTCGCTCGTCCCTATTCAGGAATTTTACTTGACCATAAACCAGTGTCAGGCAGCTGCCACCAAGGCTACCGAGATCATGAATACAACCGATGACGCTTTTTTTCTGGCATCTTTTATGCATTACAAATTGTCAGTAATAACAATGCAGAAATTGATCATTTCTTTTTGACAATTGATTGTGATGCAATGTATCATTGTAACTGCTGGAAACGATTAATACTGATAATAAATAAAAGAATGAATCCTGTCTGCAGCCGTGTCGGCTTCCCCATCCATACCCCAGGGGCCTCCTGTCACACTCCTGCAGGTTATAATTATTACTACAAGATGCTGCCGGACAGGAGAGTGGAGCTGTGCTGCAGCCATGTTGGTCGGCTCCCAGCTTTCCCGAATACAGATACAAAAGGCAGAGAAAAATCGCGGATGACTTAGGATCTTTTATTTTGGAGGAAGCAATGAAAATATCTGCCCCCCCCCCCCCCATTTGCAGCTTAAAAGCGCAGGATGCGCCGAGTGGCGGAGCGGCTGCAGCCGTGCATCTGATCATTCATTAGGACGCAGCGTTTAACGTGATGTATAATAAAGCAGGAACAAGCCCCGCGGGACCATGAATATTTTACAGAGCAATTTCCCGGCTCTGATCTCCTGTCTCCTCGTGAGGTGCCGGCTGTTATCAGACTGGAGCCGCGACCGGGGAATCCGCGCAGCCACGCGATCAGCCACCTGAGAGAATGCGAGGGCTCATGGAGGCGCACGTCATGAATGGATCTAGCGCATCCGGTGACCCCTCAACTACGCAGATGAAAAACCGACCAGCGGAGCCGAAAACGGACAGAACACGAAGAGGCAAAACAGCGAATCCTAGACCTCAACATGAAAATAAGACGCCAATATCACAGCGCAAGATTTCGGAGCAAAAAACTTTCCAAAAAAAACAGGAGTGAAACTGGGTGTGAAGATGCATGCCAAAAAAAATATCTACATTTTACACAGGACTGCAGGTGACATCACTACATTATCTGTACTCACAGAGTTATCGCTGTGTTATCTGTGGTGTTACATAGGACTGCAGGTGACATCACTACATTATCTGTACTCACAGAGTTATCGCTGTGTTATCTGTGGTGTTACATAGGACTGCAGGTGACATCACTACATTATCTGTACTCACAGAGTTATCGCTGTGTTATCTGTGGTGTTACATAGGACTGCAGGTGACATCACTACATTATCTGTACTCAGAGAGTTATCACTGTGTTATCTGTGGTGTTACATAGGACTGCAGGTGACATCTACTACATTATCTGTACTCAGAGAGATATCACTGTGTTATCTATGGTGTTACATAGGACTGCAGGTGACATCTACTACATTATCTGTACTCAGAGAGATATCACTGTGTTATCTATGGTGTTACATAGGACTGCAGGTGACATCTACTACATTATCTGTACTCAGAGAGATATCACTGTGTTATCTATGGTGTTACATAGGACTGCAGGTGACATCTACTACATTATCTGTACACAGAGAGCTATCGCTGTGTTATCTGTGGTGTTACATAGGACTGCAGGTGACATCTACTACATTATCTGTACTCAGAGAGTTATCACTGTGTTATCTGTGGTGTTACATAGGACTGCAGGTGACATCTGCTACATTATCTGTACTCAGAGAGTTATCACTGTGTTATCTGTGGTGTTACATAGGACTGCAGGTGACATCTGCTACATTATCTGTACTCACAGAGTTATCGCTGTGTTATCTGTGGTGTTACATAGGACTGCAGGTGACAACCACTACATTATCTGTACTCAGAGAGTTATCACTGTGTTATCTGTGGTGTTACATAGGACTGCAGGTGACATCACTACATTATCTGTACTCACAGAGTTATCCCTGTGTTATCTGTGGTGTTACATAGGACTGCAGGTGACATCTACTACATTATCTGTACTCACAGAGTTATCACTGTGTTATCTGTGGTGTTACATAGGACTGCAGGTGACATCTACTACATTATCTGTACTCAGAGAGTTATCACTGTGTTATCTGTGGTGTTACATAGGACTGCAGGTGACATCTACTACATTATCTGTACTCACAGAGTTATCACTGTGTTATCTGTGGTGTTACATAGGACTGCAGGTGACATCTACTACATTATCTGTACTCAGAGAGTTATCACTGTGTTATCTGTGGTGTTACATAGGACTGCAGGTGACATCTACTACATTATCTGTACTCAGAGAGTTATCGCTGTGTTATCTGTGGTGTTACATAGGACTGCAGGAGACATCTACTACATTATCTGTACTCAGAGAGTTATCGCTGTGTTATCTGTGGTGTTACATAGGACTGCAGGTGACATCTACTACATTATCTGTACTCAGAGTTATCACTGTGTTATTGAGGTGTTACATAGGACTGCAGGTGACATCTACTACATTATCTGTACTCAGAGTTATCACTGTGTTATTGAGGTGTTACATAGGACTGCAGGTGACATCTACTACATTATCTGTACTCAGAGAGTTATCGCTGTGTTATCTGTCGTGTTACATAGGACTGCAGGTGACATCTACTACATTATCTGTATTCAGAGACATATCACTGTTATCTGTGCTGTTACATAGGACTGCAGATGACATCTACTACATTATCTGTACACAGAGTTATCGCTGTGTTATCTGTGGTGTTACATAGGACTGCAGGTGACATCTACTACATTATCTGTACTCAGAGTTATCACTGTGTTATCTGTGGTGTTACATAGGACTGCAGGTGACATCTACTACATTATCTGTACACAGAGAGTTATCACTGTGTTATCTGTGGTGTTACATAGGACTGCAGGTGACATCTACTACATTATCTGTACTCAGAGAGTTAGCACTGTGTTATCTGTGGTGTTACATAGGACTGCAGGTGACATCTACTACATTATCTGTACTCAGTTATCACTGTTATCTGTGGTGTTACATAGGACTGCAGGTGACATCTACTACATTATCTGTACTCAGAGAGCTATCACTGTGTTATCTGTGGTGTTACATAGGACTGCAGGTGACATCTACTACATTATCTGTACACAGAGAGTTATCACTGTGTTATCTGTGGTGTTACATAGGACTGCAGGTGACATCTACTACTTTATCTGTACTCACAGAGTTATCGCTGTGTTATCTGTGGTGTTACATAGGACTGCAGGTGACATCTACTACTTTATCTGTACTCACAGAGTTATCGCTGTGTTATCTGTGGTGTTACATAGGACTGCAGGTGACATCTACTACATTATCTGTATCTCAGAGAGTTATCACTGTTATATGTGGTGTTACATAGGACTGCAGGTGACATCTACTACATTATCTGTACTCAGAGTTATCGCTGTGTTATCTGTGGTGTTACATAGGACTGCAGGTGACATCTACTACATTATCTGTACTCAGAGAGCTATCACTGTGTTATCTGTGGTGTTACATAGGACTGCAGGTGACATCTACATTATCTGTACTCAAAGAGATATCACTGTTATCTGTGGTGTTACATAGGACTGCAGGTGACATCTACTACATTATCTGTACTCAGAGAGTTATCACTGTGTTATCTGTAGTGTTACATAGGACTGCAAGTGACATCTACTACATTATCTGTACTCAGAGAGAGTTATCACTGTGTTTTCTGTGGTGTTACATAGGACTGCAGGTGACAACCACTACATCATCTGTACTCAGAGAGTTATCGCTGTGTTATCTGTGGTGTTACATAGGACTGCGGGTGACATCCACTACATTATCTGTACGCAGAGAGATATCGCTGTGTTATCTGTGGTGTTACATAGGACTGCAGGTGACATCTACTACATTATCTGTACACAGAGAGTTATCACTGTGTTATCTGTGGTGTTACATAGGACTGCAGGTGACAACCACTACATCATCTGTACTCACAGAGTTATCACTGTGTTCTCTGTGGTGTTACATAGGACTGCAGGTGACATCTACTACATTATCTGTACTCAGAGAGTTATCACTGTGTTATCTGTGGTGTTACATAGGACTGCAGGTGACATCACTACATTATCTGTATCTCAGCCTGGTTCCTCCTGCCGTACCATTAGATTGCTCCTCACTGCAGAAGTCCCATAAACTGACATAGCGACCATGCCCCAGAGATGGCAGCGCTGCCCGGGCGCCCGCACCTCTCCGTGTCTGGACCCTGTACTGAGCTGATTCAGCACAGTGAAGATTATGAGATTAAGCACAAGTCACCGGAGAGCCCGAGCTCGGCTCCTCATGAGACCCGGGGTAATCTGCAGCGCCAGGGATGCCCGCAGGACGGAGGTGACATGGGCGCTGAGTGTCAGTAAAACATTCTGCAACCAGAGATCACACAGAACCGGCGCCATTCATGTACCAAAAGACAATGGTGCCCATAAGAGGGGCCTCACCCAGCAGCAGCGCACCGCCACATGACAGCCCTCAGGGGGGCACCATACCGCAGGAACACACAGACAGCGCCAATCACCTCGGGTCACACAGGGCAGCTAGTATGACAGGAGCCGGCGCAATGTACTATCTGGGGTGTTACATAGGACAAGTTCCTCACGCACACGACCGTTGTTTTGGTCCGCATCTGAGTCGCAGTTTTCCCGGCTTGGATGCGGACCCATTCACTTCAATGCGGCCGCAAAAAGATGTGAACAGCACTCCATGTGCTGTCCGCATCCGTTGCTCCGTTCCGTGGTCCGCAAAAAAATTTTATAACCTGTCCTATTCTGGTCCGTTTGGCGGACAAGAATAGGCAGTTATATCAACGGCTGTCCGTGCTGTTCTGCAAATTGCGGACGGCAAAACACACAACGGTCGTGTGCATGAGGCCTAAGGGAATGATTTTACGAGCAGACATTTGGCATAGACCCCACTTGGATGACACATTCAGCTCTGCTTCATCTGCTTCTACACATGGTCTGTATACATTACCTAGCGCCCACGATCAGCTGGTTCCTGTTGACATCGAGGGCGAGCTGCGAGAAGTCCTGCACGTCGCCATAAGAGAAGTTGGACAACCAAGGCCTGAGGTCTAGGAGGAAAAAGAGCAGAATGAATACATTTCATCATGACCCCCATCCCCCACATTCAGGGGCTCGGACGTGCTGATCAATGGCGCCGCTGATTATTCGCTACTAATCCTGGCAAATAACCAACGTCAGCAGCGCCGCGATAGGAATCGGACATTATAATCAATCCCTAAAATTATCATAACAATCTGAGGGTTTGTTACAAAATATCAGCCTAGACAATCCTCTGATCCAGGCACGCTCAATCTGCGGCCCTCCAGCTGTTGCAGAACCACAACTCCCAGCATGCCAAACAGCCCACAGGTATCAGCCTACAGCAGGGCATGCTGGGAGTTGTAGTTTTACAACAGCTGGAGGGCCGCAGGTCGAGCGTCGAGGAATCTGTGTCAGTCTGAAGTCTGTTCATACGGCAGAGGATTTTCCGGACTGGATACATTGTAACAAGCCCTCAGCCGTGAGAAGTAATAGGTCACCTGGATGTGAGAAATCTGTCATTTACACCTAATTTCTAAACCGGTTCCCCCTGAAACAGTATAACCCCCATCATTGTGTACAGGGAGGCAGCTGGTGGGAATATAGATCAGGGAGATGAGAGCGAGCTGCCGCCATGTTCTCCGGTCAGACATGACTATGTGGGAGAAGGGGGTTCTGGGTAGTGAAGCTCCCCCTCGACTCCATGACCGGGGTGGGCGCAGGGGCTTCTCCCAGAATCGGATTTTGCCCCACAGTCCAGTAAATCTCTTCTGTCCGGCTGCTTCATCTGTTTCTGGGAAAGCTGGGTGACGGGCAGTATGGCTCCCACAGCTCTCCCAGACTCCTCACACATAGGTGAGCCACAGACTGGAGGGACTGCAATGGCCTCCTGCAATCACCCAGCTTTCCTACAGCCGGATGGGTAACTGGTTCCCGGGGAGGATCTGTATGGGAATATTAATCACGTAGATGGCAGCGGGCAGCACTCGCAGCTTCTCTCTGACCATCTTGTCCTCATGGAGGAAAACACAAGAAATCAGAAGGTGCAGATCCTCACTCTCCAGGTGTGCATGCTGGGACTTGTAGTGTCCAGACGGAGATGGGGGCAGGGAAGACCTGGCTAATCTCGGGCTCTTTGCAGGAGGCCCCTCCCCAGAGGAGCTGCCTGGTTAACAACCAAGAGGGGGACTGGCCAAAGGTCACTGAAAGGGCCCGGAGGGGGAGCAAACACCTGACCCTGGAAAACAAGACCCCACTCCATAAAGGGGTCTCCGCTCCTCTGTGCACTGTGGGGAGTCTGGGCCCCCCGTGCCCCTCCCCCATTACGCAGGGTCCGTGCTGTCAATCATCCAGCCACATCCCCCATGAACGGCAGGATGATGGAGAGTGTGGAGCAGACATTGTGTATGCAGAGCAGACCCCGAGTCCCCGATCAGAGGGAAGGACAGCGAGCTCCGACCGGCAGCTATTAAATGTAATATTTCTCAGAAATCACAGGACTGGGAGCTGCAGAGAAGAGGCGGCCGGGGAACCAGGGGCCGAAAAACCATCACCTTTTATTAACACGACTGAGGGGACACAAGGAAATTTTATCTTTAGAAATCTGTAAGAAATACAATGTATCAAAAAAGGGGCAAAGCTAAAGCAGAGGGACCCCCGAGAGAAAATCAGAATGGGGCCCCCACCTAGCACCTCCCCGACAAGGAAAGCAGGGACGGCACCTCGAGCACAGACCGAAGCGCGACCCCCGACCATGAGCTAGTCCCCCATATAGGAGAGGGGAACCCTGCAGGTTCTTACCACATGAAGATGGAAACAAACCGGTCTGGATTTAACCTCTAGGGCCAGAAGTGTGTAAGATGATGGACACAACCCCAATAGATGTCTGCACAGAGCAATACTTCCCAGAATGCAATTCTCTACAGACATCTCTGTAGAGACAATTCAACTCTGAAGCAGCAGAATAGTGAGTGCAGCTCTGGAGGATAATACAGGATGTAACTCAGGATCAGTACAGGATAAGTAATGTATGTACACAGTGACTGCACCAGCAGAATAGTGAGTGCAGCTCTGGAGTATAATACAGGATGTAACTCAGGATCAGTACAGGATAAGTAATGTATGTACACAGTGACTGCACCAGCAGAATAGTGAGTGCAGCTCTGGAGTATAATACAGGATGTAACTCAGGATCAGTACAGGATAAGTAATGTATGTACACAGTGACTGCACCAGCAGAATAGTGAGTGCAGCTCTGGAGTATAATACAGGATGTAACTCGGGATCAGTACAGGATAAGTAATGTATGTACACAGTGACTGCACCAGCAGAATAGCAAGTGCAGCTCTGGAGTATAATACAGGATGTAACTCAGGATCAGTACAGGATAAGTAATGTATGTACACAGTGACTGCACCAGCAGAATAGTGAGTGCAGCTCTGGAGTATAATACAGGATGTAACTCAGGATCAGTACAGGATAAGTAATGCATGTACACAGTGACTGCACCAGCAGAATAGTGAGTGCAGCTCTGGAGTATAATACAGGATGTAACTCAGGATCAGTACAGGATAAGTAATGTATGTAAACAGTGACTGCACCAGCAGAATAGTGAGTGCAGCTCTGGAGTATAATACAGGATGTAACTCAGGATCAGTACAGGATAAATAATGTATGTACACAGTGACTGCACCAGCAGAATAGTGAGTGCAGCTCTGGAGTATAATACAGGATGTAACTCAGGATCAGTACAGGATAAGTAATGCATGTACACAGTGACTGCACCAGCAGAATAGTGAGTGCAGCTCTGGAGTATAATACAGGATGTAACTCAGGATCAGTACAGGATAAGTAATGTATGTACACAGTGACTGCACCAGCAGAATAGTGAGTGCAGCTCTGGAGTATAATACAGGATCAGTACAGGATAAGTAATGTATGTACACAGTGACTGCACCAGCAGAATAGGGAGTGCAGCTCTGGGGTATAAAACATGATAAGCAATGTAATACATGTAAAACTGGAAAGTGTCACTAGAAGAAGCATTCTCAGGAACGCTCTTTGGATCTGGGCGCTATCAGAGCTGCCATGTTGGTGATGTGACCTCACGATTCTTTAGAAATACTCATGAATACAGATTTCCATTGATTGACGTTCGACCAGACGTTGCACTTATAGGAAGAGAACATGGAATGAAACCTTCCGTGTAAATTCCCAAATGCGATGCCCTGTGGGTTGCTCAGAGCCGGAACGCTCAGGAACATCACGAGGCGCGAGCCTCCATCTTATAAGCCGTTTCTTAGATGCTTCATTGATGCAGAAGGCGTCGGAGGAATAATCAATGTTTAGATGCAGAAATCTCATTCCACTCAGTTACACCGCCAAAGGTGAAATCACAAACAGCCAATCCCTGCTGAGACGACCGTAACCGCGGCCTCCATTGTGCGCCTGAGCCTCGCAGGCAGGGAGGCCCTGGCCGACCCATGATGGATGTGTAATATTTCACCAGTTCAAACCAGCGAAGCTGATGGGTGAAATGTCAGGAAAATAAATCACAAAGAATCACTGGGAGCCTGAAAATTCATCAGCCGTTCTGCCAGCGGTGGAGCAACGCCGAGTGCACACAGGAGAGCGGCAAAAAATGGCCGAAAATTCCACAGCGCCAAAAAATATGAAAGAAACAGCAAACGGGATAAGTCAGCGACAAAACTGCAACAATGAGAACCATTACCTTGTACCCCATGTATCACTGCCCTGCACCCCATGTATCCCTGCCCTGCACCCCATGTATCCCTGCCCTGCACCCCCTGTATCACTGCCCTGCACCCCCTGTATCACTGCCCTGCACCCCCTGTATCCCTGCCCTGCACCCCATGTATCCCTGCCCTGCACCCCATGTATCCCTGCCCTGCACCCCATGTATCCCTGCCCTGCACCCCATGTATCCCTGCCCTGCACCCCATGTATCCCTGCCCTGCACCCCATGTATCCCTGCCCTGCACCCCATGTATCCCTGCCCTGCACCCCATGTATCACTGCCCTGCACCCCATGTATCACTGCCCTGCACCCCCTGTATCACTGCCCTGCACCCCCTGTATCACTGCCCTGCACCCCATGTATCCCTTCCCTGCACCCCATGTATCCCTGCCCTGTACCTCATGTAACACTGCCCTGTACCTCATGTATCTCTGCCCTGCACCCCATGTATCCCTGCCCTGCACCCCATGTATCACTGCCCTGCACCCCATGTATCACTGCCCTGTACCTCATGTATCCCTGCCCTGTACCTCATGTATCACTGCCCTGCACCCCATGTATCCCTGCCCTGCACCCCATGTATCCCTGCCCTGCACCCCATGTATCCCTGCCCTGCACCCCATGTATCACTGCCCTGCACCACATGTATCACTGCCCTGCACCCCATGTATCCCTGCCCTGTACCCCATCTATCACTGCCCTGCACCCCATGTATCCCTGCCCTGCACCCCCTGTATCCCTGCCCTGTACCTCATGTATCTCTGCCCTGCACTCCATGTATCACTGCCCTGCACCCCATGTATCCCTGCCCTGCACCCCATGTATCCCTGCCCTGCACCCCATGTATCCCTGCCCTGCACCCCATGTATCCCTGCCCTGCACCCCATGTATCCCTGCCCTGCACCCCATGTATCACTGCCCTGCACCCCATGTATCCCTGCCCTGCACCCCATGTATCACTGCCCTGCACCCCATGTATCACTGCCCTGCACCCCCTGTATCCCTGCCCTGCACCCCATGTATCCCTGCCCTGCACCCATGTATCCCTGCCCTGCACCCCATGTATCCCTGCCCTGCACCCCATGTATCCCTGCCCTGCACCCCCTGTATCCCTGCCCTGCACCCCATGTATCCCTGCCCTGCACCCCATGTATCACTGCCCTGCACCCCATGTATCACTGCCCTGCACCCCATGTATCACTGCCCTGCACCCCATGTATCACTGCCCTGTACCCCATGTATCCCTGCCCTGCACCCCATGTATCACTGCCCTGCACCCCATGTATCACTGCCCTGTACCTCATGTATCACTGCCCTGTACCCCATCTATCACTGCCCTGTACCCCATCTATCACTGCCCTGCACCCCATGTATCACTGCCCTGTACCTCATGTATCACTGCCCTGCACCCCCTGTAACACTGCCCTGCACCCCCTGTATCCCTGCCCTGCACCCCCTGTATCCCTGCCCTGCACCCCCTGTATCCCTGCCCTGCACCCCATGTATCCCTGCCCTGCACCCCAAGTGCCCCTGCCCTGTAACCCATGTATGATTGGCCTGTACCCGAAGTGTCGTGTTATTGTCCTGCACCCCAAGTTTTAATCTTCATTATTCCAGCAAGGACCCTCTATGAATTATTTCCTACAGATCTGGATTAGATTTGGAGCCTAGGTTTCCTAATTGGGGGGGGGGGGGTTTCAGTTGATTATTTTTAGATTTTCTTCTCTTGTAGTTTTACATTGGGTGATGTCATGTATTCGTCTCCAGTCACATCCAGAGCTGCAGTCACAGATCTCCCACGGCGTCTGTTGTGACACAGGACGAGGCGCTTTAATGGCGTCTGAATCTATTAGTCAGGCCCGTGCGGCCATTACACGCCTGCGATCCAGAGGCTTCACTCCTGAGTTTCCACCAATTAATCTGGCTTTAGAGTCATAAGAACGGGCTGAGATTTAATTAAGGATAAGCCGCAAAAAACAAACTCAAAACCGTCTCAGAATTACAAATTGTTGGCCCTTGTAAGAGCTGGGGGGGGGGGAGGGGGGCATGAAGGTGCAGAGCCTCGCGCCTCCGGACTGATCTATAGTAATGAACGGTATGATGGCGGGAAGGAAGAGGAGGCCGGTCCTCTAGGGGTGTATCACATGTACGGGGCTCAGCAGACAGTATCACACGTGACAGGCTTGGATACAGGGGCTCAGCAGACTGTATCACACGTGACAGGCTTGGATACAGGGGCTCAGCAGACTATCACACATGACAGGCTTGGATACAGCGGCTCAGCAGACAGTATCACACGTGACAGGCTTGGATACAGCGGCTCAGCAGACAGTATCACACGAGACAGGCTTGGATACAGGCGCTCAGCAGACAGTATCACACATGACAGGCTTGGATACAGCGGCTCAGCAGACAGTATCACACGTGACAGGCTTGGATACAGCGGCTCAGCAGACAGTATCACACATGACAGGCTTGGATACAGCGGCTCAGCAGACAGTATCACACGTGACAGGCTTGGATACAGGGGCTCAGCAGACAGTATCACACGAGACAGGCTTGGATACAGCGGCTCAGCAGACAGTATCACACGTGACAGGCTTGGATACAGCGGCTCAGCAGACTATCACACATGGCAGGCTTGGATACAGCGGCTCAGCAGACAGTATCACACATGACAGGCTTGGATACAGCGGCTCAGCAGACAGTATCACACGTGACAGGCTTGGATACAGGGGCTCAGCAGACAGTATCACACGAGACAGGCTTGGATACAGGGGCTCAGCAGACAGTATCACACGTGACAGGCTTGGATACAGCGGCTCAGCAGACTATCACACATGGCAGGCTTGGATACAGGCGCTCAGACAGTATCACACGTGACAGGCTTGGATACAGCGGCTCAGCAGACAGTATCACACGTGACAGGCTTGGATACAGGGGCTCAGCAGACAGTATCACACGAGACAGGCTTGGATACAGGCGCTCAGACAGTATCACACGTGACAGGCTTGGATACAGCAGTTCTGTGGTGCACTCCTCTTGTCAGACAAGGGGCAGTGATGAAAGTT
>NC_053395.1:231981113-232051113 GCF_905171765.1 Bufo bufo
GCTCGCTGTGTGGGCAGCGACATTTTACTATAATATTCATTGCTTTTAATCGCGCGCCCGTCCCGCCATCATTTACAGCGCCGTTCGGGCCGCAGTAAATAGAGATACATGGCGGCTCTTCCCATTAAGGCTTGATTGGCCTCATAGTCTGGGCTGAATATTAATGGCCGCCGCGTCCAGTTCTGATGAATTCATTTGTAATCGGAAGATCTCAGAGAACTCGTCAAATTGATCAAATAAATTACTTACGCTAATAATCCGCATCCAAGGTTCATTTACATAAATTCGGATCGGACGGCTGCATTCATTGTACCGCGTGGATATGCTACTATCATAGCGGACCATATTAGTGAGAGGATGAGACTACATGATGAGTCCACTGGGGGGGTCCCTGACACCCCTCTGAGTCTCTGGTCTATTTGCATAAAACATCTTATACTGCAGTCACTTCCAGAGCTGCAGTCACAATTCTGCTGGCTGCAGTGCAATGCATGATGGCAGAGAGGGTATTACTCCATGCCCGGTCTGAGGCACACAGCTCCAGCAATGCACCAGCTGGACCTCGTACAGACACTGAACCAGCAGGGACCTGCAAGAGGACTTGGAAGTATCTCCTTAGAGCTTAAAGCTAACCAGCAGAATTGGGACTGCAGCTCTAGAGGCGACTGGAGTATATGGGCTGCACACACGCGATGAATGGTGTTGAGAGGGGTTACACTATGACTACGGATGGATCACCCCTAACATCTCGTAGTTATTTCCAGAACTCACCCTGGAAGGTAAGTATGGGGTGCTCTCTCTTCAGACATTGCTCCTCCATCTCTGGATAATCCGCTCGGACGGTGAGAGTTCTGCGGTGGAGCAGGAGAACGAAGACGCTCGGAAGCGAGAAGAGGAGCGCCCATAGCCTGGTCATGATGGAGGAACACCGCACGTCTATCTGCCAAGGGATGCTTCGGGGAAAGTCCTGGAAAAAGAAGAAGTGCAAATCATTGTAGGAGAGAAAATCAGGGAGGTAACAATGTAACACATCAATACAGTTGTGTTCAAAATAATAGCAGTGTGTTTAAAAAAAGTGAACAAAGCTCAGAATCCTTCTAATAGCTTCTATCTCCACCCACACAGATGCATTGGGAACACTACACATTCTGTTCCAAATCAAAACATGAAGAAAAATATATCAAATGTGTGTTGTTCCTCTAAAAAAAAATATTTTAAAGTGAATATTAGACTGTTCAAAAAAATAGCAGTGTTCGTCGTCTTCTTTACAAACATTTACTATATAAACTGAGAAATGTCTGAAGCTTTTCTTCCCTCTGAATCCAGTCACTAATACTCAGTTGTATACCCGCTGTCTCTGAGAACTGCTGGACGTCTGTGCTGCTCGGAGTCACCACCTTCGGCCCCTGTGACCAGGTTCTCCAGCCCAGGAGGATCGGACCACATTCCACCGTTCTTCTCTATTTCTCACAGTTCTTCTGCATGTTTGATGTCACCCACAAGTTTTCTATTGGATTAAGACCCGGGGATTGGGCCGGCCGCTCCATAACGTCAGTCTTGTTGATCTGGAGCCAAGATGTTGCCCGTTTACTGATGTGTTTGGGGTCGTTGTCTTGTTGGAACACCCATTTCAAGGGCATCTCCTCTTCAGCATAAGGCAGCATGACCTCTTCCAGTATTCTGATGGATTCAGACTGATCCAAGATCCCTGGTCTGTGATAAACAGGCCCAACACCGTAGTATGAGACACATCCCCATATCATGATGCTTGTCCACCATGCTTTACTGTCTTCACAGTGTACTGGGGCTGAATTCAGTGTTTGGGGGTCGTTTGATAAACTGTCTCCGGCCACAAGACCCAAAAAGAACCATCTCACTTCCATCAGTCCACAGAATGTCTCTTCAGGCCGGTCAATGGGCTCCTTGGCAGATTGTAAGCTCTTCGGCACACGTCTTGTTTCCAGCAGTGGGACTTTGCGGGGGCTTCTTGCAGATCGCTCGGCTTCACATCGGCGTCTTCTCCTTGTAACAGGACTGACAGGGAACTTTACACCTTCTGTGATCTTCCTGGAGCTGATTGTTGGCCGAGTCCTCGCCATTTTGGCTTTTCTTCTATCCATTCGAATGGTAGTTTTTCACTTTCTTCCACGTCTTTCAGGTTTTGGTTGCTATTTTAAAGCATTTGCGATCATTTTAGCTGAGCAGCCGATCATTTTCTGCACTTCTTTATATGTTTTCCCCTCTCCAATTAATGTTTTAATCAAGGTACGCTGTTCTTCTGAACAATGTCTGGAACGACCCATTTTCCTCAGAATTTCAGAGAGAAATGCACTGTAACCGGCAGGTACAACATCTGCTGCCTTCCTTCCTTAAATAAGGGCAATAATTGCCACCTGTTTATCAAAGAATGAATGTCCTCACTCATTGAACTCCACACTGCTATTATTTTGAACATGCCCCTTTCAATAAGTGATTCCATTACACAGAATCAGCAGCATGCGGGTCCTGACTGTTGGGTTTCTATTACTCTACTACACCTGCTAGTAAATTATTTGCCATGTAGAAATATAATTTCTACCAAAAACAGTGATTGATCAGGTTAGTGATGTCTGACTGCTATTATTTTGAACACAACGTTATATGCAGGAAACGATGTAACAGAGCAGTAAATGCAGGAATCAATCTGAGGTCCATTGGCACAAGGTATTAGATAGACCAGGTTCCTTGCTGTGGTGGATGGGCACAAATGATTTAACACCTTATGTTCATTTACTTAGAGAATCCAGCATCAGTTCATACATTGATGTTCACATTGTGCTATTGCGTTGTGTTCGTCTTTTCAGAAAACAAGCTAACAGCGATATATGCAGAAGACAATGTAACAGATTGTACAAAAGGTGGCAATAACATATCACAAAGTGACTGCAGACTAGAAGGATAAATGCAAGACAACAATGTAACCAAGAACAGCAAAGTAACAATGTTACAAAGCGTGACAGACTATGAGAAGTAACATATGGAGTGGACAGATGTAACAATGTAACAAAGAGAATGCTGCCAAATATAGAGAGGTGGTAACAATGTAACAGAGGACAATATGAGGACAGTGTAAAACCCAAAATGTAACACAGCTATGAGAGGTGAGAGAAGACAGATGCAACAGAGAACATAGACATGTAACAATGTAACAGAGAAGATATAGATGTAACAATATAAAAGACAGAGATGTAACAATGTACCCCAGAGAGACACAGGTGGCCTCCATGTAATCCCCTCGGCCTCTGGCTGTACACATATCGCTGAGCTCGGATCTGTGACACATTCCCGTCCAGAGCTCAGAGCCGCCCTCGTGGTCAGGACGCTGAGGGTTAAATCCAGTTCCCCAGTAATTAAAGAGCAAACGTCTAAAATAGAAAATATTCTAAAACTGAAAATGTGAGACGCCCTGAGAGCAGCACCGAGCACACTGCAGACTACAGGTTCATACACCCTGGTCCTGCAAGTCATTGCTGTGGGCCCCAGAATTACCAGGGGCCAATCATAGGACTGAGATATAATATACAAGCTACTCACATCTGGCTGGAGCCTGCAATCTCGTAGGTGGTAACAGGGGCCCAATGAAGCTGTCCCTGTGGGGCCCAGTAATTTGTAATGTAGCTCTACCCCTGCAGTAAGGCAGGACAGTTCAATCTGCAGTCATGGCCGGGGACCACGCCGCCTGGGGGCCACAGTCTGTTGTGCACCACCAAGTCGGACTGGATAATCTGTAGACTGAGAGATGCCTGGGGAACCCGGAAACCCAGCACTGGACCAGGATTCCGGCGCTGATCCCCATCGTGACACGTGATAACGAGCGGCAGGACGAGGGTTCACATTCTTTACCCAGGACTGAACTTTACAGAAGAGCAACTTTCAGCATCTCGACCTTTAACGTTCCCAGAAGAGATGAAGAAGAGGAGCCAAATGTCACCGAGAAGGTGAACATTACCATAGTCTACACAAACACCCCCATCTCTGAGACGGGGGTCCCCAAAACATCACCAGCTACCAGAAAATGTCATTTTACTGGGTTCAAAGAATTTCCACCAAAATAAAAGGTCCCCATAAATCAGCCACGAATCACATCACTGCATACTCAACTCTGCTATTCCTAAGTTACAGGAATGGGGAAAGCTGGGTCTGGAGGTCATCACTCAGCTTTCCCAGGATCCAAAATGGCAAATCTGCATAGTTATGCAGCCAGCCTTATCCAGCAAGTCATTGCTAGGGGCCCGAGTGCACCAGGGGCCACCTACATGACAGGGATATAACAGAGATCTCAGCAATGATACATTATTACTACTGCAGCGACTGCCATTCAATGAAGTGTGGAGGAAAGTATCACTGTAGGACTAGGCTGGAAGTAAGGCTACTGTCACACTAGCGTTTTTCTGCGGTTCCGTCATGGATCTGCAAAAAACGCTTCCGTTACCATAATACAACCGCATGCATCCATCAAGAACGGATCCGGTTGTAGTCTGTCTTCTATAGCCATGACGGATCAGCCATGAACACCATTGAAAGTCAATGGGGGACGGATCCGTTTTCTATTGTGCCAGATTGTGTCAGAGAAAACGGATCCGTCCCCATTGACTTACATTGTGTGCCTGGACGGATCCGTTTGGCTGCAGGCAGCGTTTTGGTGTCTGCCTCCAGAGCGGAACGGAGACGGATCGGAGGCAAACTGAGGCATTCTGAGCGGATCCTTTCCCATTCAGAATGCATTAGGGAAAAACTGATCCGTTTTGGACCGCTGAGCCCTGAACGGATCTCAGAAACGGAAAGCCGAAACGCCAGCGTGAAAGTAGCCAAAGCTGTGGCCCCTCAACCCCCAAAGTGGGCTGTAACGGCGGCTATATTGGCTATCACCCAAAAGAGTTTGACATTCAAGGACAACACCAGGGCCCCAATTGCAGGATGGGGGGGGGGGGGCTTTTTAATTTTTTTTATTTTTTACATTTTAGAGGTAAATGTTTTTTCCGATACGACTTGTATGATTTGTAGACTCTTTGCCGTGAACTAAACCAGAGTTTGCAAGGCAGCGGGGGAGGGGATTTCAGAGGAGAAAATATAAATTGCTGCGCCCCCCACCTACCAGCGCCTCCCGCTCCCCAAATCAGATCTGGATTTTTAGGGCCAATTAATCTGATCTGGTTTCATCAATAAAGCCGCAAGCAGCGGAATTCCTGCACAGGAAGAATACTGATGGTTGCTCCGGCCGCCCAGACTGGATCTGATCAGTATTCGGACCCCCGCACTGGTCTGAGCTGCCCGACACCTACTGACTATAGCAACTATGTAACCAGAAAGATCTCCCCAGGCTCCACCTCCTTGTTGAGGCTCCACCCCCTGGGGGCTCAGTTACTTGGAGTTTATAATCATTTGAGAATGGAAACCAGTTCTTCATCTACCGACTTTCTGATGAGCTTGTGCTTCTACACAGCGGACAATAAGAAGAAGCAGAGCTGCACTGTAAAGTATGGAGGAAGAACTGAGCAGCAGTCTGAGTTTCTGATGACACAGGAGATGATGTCAAGACGACCAAGGGCTCCAACAGACAGTGCAGCTGAGCTGTGGTCAATGATTACAGCTGTGTTTTAATGGAGCAGAGATGCAGTGTACAGCATGAGTGATGGAAAGCAGCAGTCTAATCCTCTAAAGAGACAGGAGGTGGAGTCCAGGCTACTGTAGGTTCTAACAGACAGTGCAGCTGAGCTAGAGGCCCTAGTGGAGCAGAGCTGTAGTGTTAAGCATAGGGGAGGGACAGAGCAGCAGGCTGACCCTTGGATGAGAGAGGTGGAGGAGCTCACAATGCTGAAGTTAAATAGTCTATAGAGGGATGAAGACCCAAATCAGGAGGCAGGAAATTCTGGAGAGAAACTGGTCACACGGTCACCAAAAAAATAAATAAAATAAAGCTCTGCTTATCTTCTACTGACCAAAAGACACACCATGGCTTATACTCCGGCCACATCCAAAGCTGCATTCACAATTCCTCTGGATGCTACATGCGGCATCCTCCACAATGCACCACAAATTGCAGATCTAGAGAAAGTACAAAACCAACAGGGAGGAATAGAAAAAATGACGAGAAACCACTAGAATTGTGACCGCTGTTCTGGATGCGACTAGAGAATAAAACCTGAAGCGATTCAAGATCAGTGGCTGATAAGTACAGCAGGAGATCTGCAAACTGAAGATTACAAGGGGATAATATGCGGCAGGTGCACTTTAAGGATGGCGGCGGCGTGGCTCCATCTTCCATGACATTGACGGCGTGTCCTGGTGGCAGCATCTGCTCTGCAGGGGACAATGAATCGTCTCAGGTGCCGCCACGTTTTCCAGATCACAGACCCGGCTCGTAGCTCTCCCAGGAGCACTTGGCACAGGGAAGCTTTGTTCTGCTTTGTTGCAGAGGACATTTCTCACGTTAATAAGGACGAATTCCCAGCTCAGCAATCGTACAATGTGCAGGGACCCCGGGGGCAGCGAGCAGCCACATATCACCCACAATGCAGCAGGTCTGGTGCCAACAGCAACCATAAAACTCTGCTAGGGATGAAAAATCTGTGCGGCCAGAGTCACAGGGTGTCAATACTTATGCAAAGGCATCAGGTAAATTTTAAGATGGTTTTCAAGAATCTGCTCTGAATACAACAGCGCACAAACTACTAGCCGATTATAACAGTATAATGCTGCGGTGAAAGATCAATGTCATCAATAATGATAAACTATTACTGTCATTAATCACTGACCCATTCAGCTCAACCGGATAATTATAGTTATTAGCGCAAACATTCATCAATAATCCAGACCCTCACTAATCAATCACTGAAAAATCTAATCCTAAAAGTAAAGTCAATGTCTATATACATTACTTATCCTGTATTATACTCCAGAGCTGCACTCACTATTCTGCTGGTGCAGTCACTGTGTACATACATTACTTATCCTGTACTGATCCTGAGTTACATCCTGTATTATACTCCAGAGCTGCACTCACTATTCTGCTGGTGCAGTCACTGTGTACAGACATTACTTATCCTGTACTGATCCGGAGTTACATCCTGTATTATACTCCAGAGCTGCACTCACTATTCTGCTGGTGCAGTCACTGTGCACATACATTACTTATCCTGTACTGATCCTGAGTTACATCCTGTATTATACTCCAGAGCTGCACTCACCATTCTGCTGGTGCAGTCACTGTGCACATACATTACTTATCCTGTACTGATCCTGAGTTACATCCTGTATTATACTCCAGAGCTGCACTCACTATTCTGCTGGTGCAGTCACTGTGCACATACATTACTTATCCTGTACTGATCCTGAGTTACATCCTGTATTATACTCCAGAGCTGCACTCACTATTCTGCTGGTGCAGTCACTGTGCACATACATTACTTATCCTGTACTGATCCTGAGTTACATCCTGTATTATACTCCAGAGCTGCACTCACTATTCTGCTGGTGCAGTCACTGTGTACATACATTACTTATCCTGTACTGATCCTGAGTTACATCCTGTATTATACTCCAGAGCTGCACTCACTATTCTGCTGGTGCAGTCACTGTGTACATACATTACTTATCCTGTACTGATCCTGAGTTACATCCTGTATTATACTCCAGAGCTGCACTCACTATTCTGCTGGTGGAGTCACTGTGTACATACATTACTTATCCTGTACTGATCCTGAGTTACATCCTGTATTATACTCCAGAGCTGCACTCACTATTCTGCTGGTGCAGTCACTGTGTACATACATTACTTATCCTGTACTGACCCTGAGTTACATCCTGTATTATACTCCAGAGCTGCACTCACTATTCTGCTGGTGGAGTCACTGTGTACATACATTACTTATCCTGTACTGATCCTGAGTTACATCCTGTATTATACTCCAGAGCTGCACTCACTATTCTGCTGGTGCAGTCACTGTGTACATACATTACTTATCCTGTACTGATCCTGAGTTACATCCTGTATTATACTCCAGAGCTGCACTCACTATTCTGCTGGTGGAGTCACTGTGTACATACATTACTTATCCTGTACTGATCCTGAGTTACATCCTGTATTATACTCCAGAGCTGCACTCACTATTCTGCTGGTGCAGTCACTGTGTACATACATTACTTATCCTGTACTGACCCTGAGTTACATCCTGTATTATACTCCAGAGCTGCACTCACTATTCTGCTGGTGGAGTCACTGTGTACATACATTACTTATCCTGTACTGATCCTGAGTTACATCCTGTATTATACTCCAGAGCTGCACTCACTATTCTGCTGGTGCAGTCACTGTGTACATACATTACTTATCCTGTACTGATCCTGAGTTACATCCTGTATTATACTCCAGAGCTGCACTCACTATTCTGCTGGTGGAGTCACTGTGTACATACATTACTTATCCTGTACTGATCCTGAGTTACATCCTGTATTATACTCCAGAGCTGCACTCACTATTCTGCTGGTGCAGTCACTGTGTACATACATTACTTATCCTGTACTGACCCTGAGTTACATCCTGTATTATACTCCAGAGCTGCACTCACTATTCTGCTGGTGGAGTCACTGTGTACATACATTACTTATCCTGTACTGATCCTGAGTTACATCCTGTATTATACTCCAGAGCTGCACTCACTATTCTGCTGGTGTAGTCACTGTGTACATATATTACTTATCCTGTACTGACCCTGAGTTACATCCTGTATTATACTCCAGAGCTGCACTCACTATTCTGCTGGTGGAGTCACTGTGTACATACATTACTTATCCTGTACTGATCCTGAGTTACATCCTGTATTATACTCCAGAGCTGCACTCACTGTTCTGCTGGTGCAGTCACTGTGTACATACATTACTTATCCTGTACTGACCCTGAGTTACATCCTGTATTATACTCCAGAGCTGCACTCACTATTCTGCTGGTGGAGTCACTGTGTACATACATTACTTATCCTGTACTGATCCTGAGTTACATCCTGTATTATACTCCAGAGCTGCACTCACTATTCTGCTGGTGTAGTCACTGTGTACATACATTACTTATCCTGTACTGATCCTGAGTTACATCCTGTATTATACTCCAGAGCTGCACTCACTGTTCTGCTGGTGCAGTCACTGTGTACATACATTACTTATCCTGTACTGATCCTGAGTTACATCCTGCATTATACTCCAGAGCTGCACTCACTATTCTGCTGGTGCAGTCACTGTGTACATACATTACTTATCCTGTACTGATCCTGAGTTACATCCTGTATTATACTCCAGAGCTGCACTCACTATTCTGCTGGTGCAGTCACTGTGTACATACATTACTTATCCTGTACTGATCCTGAGTTTTACAGCAAGACACGGAGGCTTCCTATTGCTTTCTCCTTCTTTACTTCCACCAATAGCAGCAAAGGAGAAATTAACATAATCAAAACAATAAAGGACCCTCCCCTGACAGTTCCTATAATAAGCAGTGTCCTCTTTATATCTTCCTCTTTCTTTGCTGCTCCACCAAGCTAAGTTATTTATATTCGATTATGTGATTTAGATTTGGAAGCCATTATGTCTTTGCATGGTGTTTTAATACTTGCCTAGTATATATATACTGTTCTGACCTCTTACAGGGTCCCCCTTTTCCCTTCATTTGGAGATTTTCTCACAGTACTACTGTATCCCCCATACACCTATTGCGGCCTTCATCTGGGGGTCGTCCCCCCCTCCCTCTCTTTCCCCTCTGCCTGACTTCATCGGCGGTTTTATCCCCTGTTTAATCCTTTCCTTTCTTGGGGTGTGTTCTTTGACCCCCCTCCTCTCCCCCTACCTTCGTCGCCGCTCTGATTCCTCCCCACCTGGTCCCCGGCGGCATAGGTTCTCGGCGGCATATTTCTGTTGCTTCCCGCGGCTCCGAGATCTCGCGAGATCTCGGCGGCCATCTTGGGTGCTCCCGCCCGTCCTCTCGCGGGATTCCGGAGCATTCACCAGTGCCTTGCTGCTCCACTCGGCTCCGGATCGGCTCCTGCTACACTGCGGCGCTTGGGGTGATTAACCCCTGCTTAGGTTAGTTTTCTGCCACAGATTAGGCACCATTAGACTAGGTTCCCCATCGGTTACTCTGCACTTAGATTTTATCTCTAAATAAACGAGATCATGTCCTCTGACCGCTCTCCCTCTGGGCCTAATCCCCCCCCACCCACTGGGGACCCCAGCTTGCCAGCCATGAGTGCACAGGCCCTGGAGCTACAACGCTCAGTGTCTAGTGCCATTGTAGAGGCCATGGGCTCCATGTCCTCAATGATCTCTCAGACCATATCTCAGGCCTTGTCTGCCCATGCCCCTGGTCCCTCTACTCAGTTGCCTGTACTTACTAACCCGCAGCCTACCATTGAACCTCCTGCCCAGGAGACATTGACTGGTGTGATCCAAGCCACCCATGATAGCGCGCTTAGATCGCGCAAAAGAGCCTTACCGCGCCAGGCAGAAAGGGCGCGAACGTGGAAATGTGCTAGAGCACAAACTGATGACATAGATTCTGATAATGAATCTGACATGGAGGCTTACGCGGAGACAAGTGACCACTCTGATGGGGAGTTGGAGATGGAACCTGAGTTTCCAAGCACCTCAGGCCCTAGGCCTTCCACATCTGGGTCCGTGGGTGCATCCACCACCTCCCCTAACACGGCTTCTACCCTGGTGGATCCTTCTGGCAACCCACTATTTGACCCTGATGCCCTCCACCACCCTAGGTCGGCGGAGTGGATGCCGGTAGCTCATGTGAGCGACTACCTGGAGCATTGGGTGCGTCGTCCTCTCAGCAAAGAGGCGCGCAGCAAGCTCCGTGCGGAATGCCCTAGACCATTAATCCCAAACAAGGTCTGTGAAACGCCATCTGTGGATCAAAAGATGACGCAGTTTTTGGCTAAAACCGGCTGGAATCCCCGTAAAGGGTTAGATTCCGCAATTAAGAGCTGCCAGGACAAGCTCCTCGACATTTTTGGCCCCCTCGCCAAAATCTTTGATATGGCCGAATCGGCCAGAGTGGACGGCTCTCCGATTGACCCGGAGGAGCTTACTGGCTGGATACAAAGAGCCATTTGCATTGCGGGCAGCACCAACTCCTCCCTGTCCATTGAAAGGCGTAAAGCCATTCTTTTTAAAATTGACCCAAAATTGGCCAACCTGGCACTCACTGAGACAGGGAAGGATGCTCAGGGTCAACTGTTCGGGGATTCCTTCATCAAGGACCTCAGCAGGTACGTTGGAGCATTTACCGCATTGGACAAGGCCCAGTCCTCCATGAAAAGGGTATTTCAGGGACGGGTCTCCACTAGGGCCGGCAGTAGTAGGGGCCGTCTGTCCGGCCGCTCCAGTTATCAAGCCCGCAGCTCGGGCAGAGGCTCCTTCAGCCAGAGACCTCCTTTCCAGGACCAAAGGAATCCTCCCTCGTTCTTCCCGGCCAGAGGCGGCCAATGGCGTTCCAGGTCGGTTAGAGGAAATCCGAACTACAGAAAATCTTTCGGTAAGTCTTTCCCCAGTGGGGACTTCTTTCACTCCCTGTGTAGGGGGCAGACTCCGTCTATGTTCCCACGTTTAGTCCAACATCACATCAGATCCATGGGTGCTGAACACTGTGCAGGGGTTCCACATAGAACTTACAGGTTCGCCAGATCTCGTCCTTTCACCCCCTCCCCTGGCACTACCAGACAGGGAGCTAGTGGACGTAGAACTTTTTTCCCTCTTGCACAAGGATGCGATAGAAAGGGCCCCTCCTACCCAGAGGGGCGTTCTCAGCCACATTTTTCTAGTTCAGAAAAAAGGGGGACAATTTCGTCCAGTCATAAATCTCCGTGCCCTGAACTCTGTGGTGCGCTACCGCCACTTCAAGATGGAGGGGATTCACCTCCTTCGGGACTTGCTGATTCCGGGGGACTGGATGGTGAAGCTGGATCTCAAAGATGCCTATCTGACGGTCCCGATTGCCTCCTCCTCCAGGGATCTTCTGCGCTTCCTGTGGAAGGGCGAAGTGTGGCGCTTCACTTGCCTACCGTTCGGTCTTTCCTCAGCGCCTTGGTGCTTCACCAAGTTACTGCGCCCAGTCATGGCCTGGCTGCGGAGCCGTGGGGTTCGTCTTGTCATATACCTGGACGACATCCTCATTATGCACCAATGTCAGTCGTCTCTGCTACAACACCTCCAGTGGACCTCGGATCTTCTGACGGGTCTGGGTTTTCTACTCAATCTCGAGAAATCCTGCCTCACACCGACTCGACGTATGGAGTTTCTGGGCTTCACGGTGGACTCTGTCGCGGAATCTCTCAGTCTTCCTGCAGAGAAATTGCGGACGATACGCAAGGAGTTGAGACATGCTCTCTCAACTCCCTCCCTATCCCTACACCACCTGGCTCGCATCATTGGGCTACTAGCCTCCTCTATCCAGGCAGTCTTCCCCGCTCCGCTCCATTATCGGGCTTTACAGCGCCTGAAGATAGCCCACCTCCGTGCCGGGGCCTCGTTTGCAGACGCGGTGATTCTGGATCAGGAAGCTCAGGAGGAACTTCGTTGGTGGTTGAGCAATTTGGAAGCCTGGAACGGCAGAGCAATCTTCGGATTCCAACCGGAATTCACGGTAGAGTCGGACGCGAGTCTCCAAGGCTGGGGTGCCCACTGCGAGGGTATCTCCACTGGGGGTCGATGGTCGGAGTCCGAGACCCATCTTCACATCAACGCTCTGGAACTTCTAGCGGGTTCGTTTGCCATCAGGAGTTTCACCAAGGGCATAGCTCATACATGCATCCGTCTAAGCATGGACAATGTGTCGGTGGTCCGATACGTCAATCACCTAGGCGGCACTCAATCGGCCACCTTAGCCCGACTGGCGAAGGAGTTCTGGTCCTACTGTCTGTCCAGGGACATCATGATTCAAGCGGAGTACCTGCAGGGTCTTCACAACTACAAAGCGGATCGGAGTTCCCGATGCTTCACGGACGGCAGCGACTGGAGGCTGAATCCGGATATGTTCTCCACAATCTCGGACATCTGGGGTCCTTGCTCCATAGACCTTTTTGCCTCCCGGCTCAATACTCACCTGCCCAGGTTCTTCAGCTGGCGGCCGGACCCGGAAGCAGAAGCGGTGGATGCGTTTCTACAGGACTGGTCCTCAGCCCTACATTACGCGTTTCCACCGTTTGCCATGATTCCGAGGATGTTGCTACAGACTCGGCGTCAGGTGGCGGAACTGGTGGTGGTGATTCCCTTCTGGGGATCTCAAGCCTGGTACCCGATCCTCCTAGAACTCCTGGTCGATGTACCTCTCCTACTCCCGACGTGGACGGATCTCCTCCAGGACCCTCTGGGTGCCCCACATCCCCTGCTGGTCGAAGGCTCCCTTCAACTTCTTGCGTGCCGAATCTCAGGACTCCAGGAGAGGTCGAGGGAATTTCGGAGGCAACTAGACGCCTCCTGGACAACGCTTGGGCTCCCGGCACCCGAAAATCTTACCGGGCAGCTTGGGGATCTTGGGTTAGCTGGTGCATGGAACGGGACCTGGATCCCGTTTCGGCATCTGTAACCCATTTATTGCAATTCCTGACATCTCTTTTTGAAGCAGGGAAAGCTTATCGGACCATCAATTTGTTCCGTTCTGCGATTTCCTCGACTCATCAGGGATTTGATGGCGTTCCTGCTGGTCAACACCCTTTGGTGTCTCGTCTTTTACGTGGCTCACGCTTGGCTCGGCCTCCTCGGCCACGTTTCACCACTACGTGGGATGTTTCCCTGGTCCTGTCTTTCCTCTCTTCCTGGCCCGACAACGCGGCTCTTTCCCTCCGTCAACTGTCGGCCAAGTTGCTGACCCTTTTTTGCCTGATTTCCTGTAAGAGGGTCTCTGATGTCAGGGCTCTGGATCATGATGCCAGATCCTTTACTCCCGAGGGTGTTACTTTTAACATCACGCGGCGCACCAAGACCAATATTCGGTCTGTGTCCTATCCCGGTTTTCCGTCTTCTCCGGCGCTCTGTCCTGTAGCTTGTCTACGGGAATATGAGTTGCGCACTCGGTCTCACCGGTCTGCGGACATTCCGCAGCTTTTCCTCTCTATTCGCCATCCCTTTGGCCCGGTTACCAGTCCCACTTTGGCGCGTTGGATGAAGGGGGTCATGTCCCTTTCCGGGATTGATACGACGATCTTTACCGCTCACTCGGCCAGGGGCGCGGCTGCCACTGCCCTGGCTGTTTCGGGGGCTCGTTTGGAGGACATTCTGCGTCTGGCTGACTGGTCTAGGGCCACGACGTTCACAGAGTTTTATTTCCGTCCTCCCCCTCATGTGTTTTCAGCTATTATTGAGCAGCTTTGAACTTGCAATACGAAGCCTCCGTGTCTTGCTGTAAAACTTAATGATTTTCCTATTTCATGACGTAAAGTCATAGTTTTATTAAAGACACGGAGGAGAGTATTGCCCGCCCTAGGTTTCTCCTGCCCCCCCTATTATTATTACTGTTATGGTATTATTATTGACTATTACACTGTCTCTGTTGTTATTTATGAGGTTTTACCGTTAAGATTTATTATGGTTCTGTTTCAGCGACCTTTTTAATGTACGACCGTTATAGGGTCGAGATTGCGTATTTGTACCCATGTGTTTACACTGGCTATATTATTTGTTCTGTTTCAGGTTGAAAACTCCTTGGCAGATGGAATTCCGTGTTGTTCCAGGTTTCCTGAGATGTTAGCCATGTTGGCTTGGGTTCTTCAGTTGGAGGGACCAGAAGGGTCGGTGTCGGAACCAGTTCCAGTTCGGTTCGTTTTCGGTTATGGTTTGGCGGTTGGTGTCGTGGATTCAAAAAAAGAGGAAGATATAAAGAGGACACTGCTTATTATAGGATCTGTTAGGGGAGGATCCTTTATTGTTTTGATTATGTTAATTTCTCCTTTACTGCTATTGGTGGAAGTAAAGAAGGAGTAAGCAATACTCGCCTCCGTGTCTTTAATAAAACTATGACTTTACGTCATGAAATAGGAAAATCATTAAGTTACATCCTGTATTATACTCCAGAGCTGCACTCAATATTCTGCTGATGCAGTCACTGTGTACATACATTACTTATCCTGTACTGATCCTGAGTTACATCCTGTATTATCCTCCAGAGCTGCACTCACTATTCTGCTGGGGCAGTCACTGTGTACATACATTACTTATCCTGTACTGATCCTGAGTTACATCCTGTATTATACTCCAGAGCTGCACTCACTATTCTGCTGGTGGAGTCACTGTGTACATACATTACTTATCCTGTACTGATCCTGAGTTACATCCTGTATTATACTCCAGAGCTGCACTCACTATTCTGCTGGTGCAGTCACTGTGTACATACATTACTTATCCTGTACTGATCCTGAGTTACATCCTGTATTATACTCCAGAGCTGCACTCACTATTCTGCTGGTGCAGTCACTGTGTACATACATTACTTATCCTGTACTGATCCTGAGTTATATCCTGTATTATACTCCAGAGCTGCACTCACTATTCTGCTGGTGCAGTCACTGTGTACATACATTACTTATTCTGTACTGATCCAGAGTTACATCCTGTGTTATACTCCAGAGCTGCACTCACTATTCTGCTGGTGGAGTCACTGTGTACATACATTACTTATCCTGTACTGATCCTGAGTTATATCCTGTATTATACTCCAGAGCTGCGCTCACTATTCTGCTGGTGGAGTCACTGTGTACATACATTACTTATCCTGTACTGATCCTGAGTTACATCCTGTATTATACTCCAGAGCTGCACTCACTATTCTGCTGGTGCAGTCACTGTGTACATACATTACTTATCCTGTACTGATCCTGAGTTACATCCTGTATTATACTCCAGAGCTGCACTCACTATTCTGCTGGTGCAGTCACTGTGTACATACATTACTTATCCTGTACTGATCCTGAGTTACATCCTGTATTATACTCCAGAGCTGCACTCACTATTCTGCTGGTGCAGTCACTGTGTACATACATTACTTATCCTGTACTGATCCTGAGTTGCATCCTGTATTATACTCCAGAGCTGCACTCACTATTCTGCTGGTGCAGTCACTGTGTACATACATTACTTATCCTGTACTGATCCTGAGTTACATCCTGTATTATACTCCAGAGCTGCACTCAATATTCTGCTGGTGCAGTCACTGTGTACATACATTACTTATCCTGTACTGATCCTGAGTTACATCCTGCATTATACTCCAGAGCTGCACTCTCTATTCTGCTGGTGCAGTCACTGTGTACATACATTACTTATCCTGTACTGATCCTGAGTTGCATCCTGTATTATACTCCAGAGCTGCACTCACTATTCTGCTGGTGCAGTCACTGTGTACATACATTACTTATCCTGTACTGATCCTGAGTTACATCCTGTATTCTACTCCAGAGCTGCACTCACTATTCTGCTGGTGGTCACAGAGTACATCCTCCAGCTTTTCCAGAACTTTTATCAGAATAATGTGTAATCCCCGGCGAAGTAGCCACTCAGTCACAAGTAATGAAGCCCGATTCCTGCAGAGCAGAACTCTCTGCAACTTTCCAATAGAAACTGTGTCCCAATGCAGTCACCATCCGGCCGCCATGGTTGCTGCGGTTGTTGCGCCGTGTTTCACTTTCATGTCCCTGTAAGGCGCTGTCAATAAGCGCCGCTCTCCGCCTCTCAGTTCATCCGTCTCTATTAAATCTATAATGTCAATAAATACGGAGATTAAAGAGGCGGGAAATAAATAAATAACGGTGTGAAGAGAATCGGGAGCGGACGTCGATTTCTGCAGCGCCGCGCACCGTGTGGTCACAATAGACAATCTATACTGCAGATAATAACCCTGACTGACAGCTCCCCGATCATCATCACCCGGCCGTCAGGCGGTGCACATACAATACGCCGCGCAGGAAGACCATGCCCGGACACCCATGACAATGTACAGTCAGTGACTGCTTTCTGCCGGTGTATCACGATCATTGTGTCTCTCACCGGCACAGAAAATCGGTGGCCAATCAATGCAAGAAACCGATGACACGATCAATCCGCCTACTTTACAGCCCGCAATCTACAAGGGACGGATCAATTCAGCAATTATTCTCATCAATTTGATAAACTGGAGAAATAGTATACGTCAGGTCCATCCACCAGCGACAATTAAACCCAGTCGGATCGCACCAATCAATGATTGATGAATCACCTTCTCTATTTATTAACAGATTACATCCTGTCCGCCATTACTATCAATAATCCAATCAAAATGAAGCAACATTGTAAATTGCCTGAAGTTCAGTGAACACAGCTTGTATCCAGAGTAAGGCGTCTCCACGGATACAGACTACAAACAAATCCTGCGCAGTCTGGAATATCATTCATGTGTTACATCCAAGGCCACAATCCCATCATCATCAGCCTGGAACAATGTATGGACAACATCAGCAGAACAGTGAGTGCAGCTCTGGAGTATAACACAGGATGTAACTCAGGATCAGTACAGGATAAGTAATGTATGTACACAGTGACTGCACCAGCAGAATAGTGAGTGCAGCTCTGGAGTGTAATACAGGATGTAACTCAGGATCAGTACAGGATAAGTAATGTATGTACACAGTGACTGCACCAGCAGAATAGTGAGTGCAGCTCTGGAGTATAATACAGGATGTAACTCGGGATCAGTACAGGATAAGTAATGTATGTACACAGTGACTGCACCAGCAGAATAGTGAGCGCAGCTCTGGGGTATAATACAGGATGTAACTCAGGATCAGTACAGGATAAGTAATGTATGTACACAGTGACTGCACCAGCAGAATAGTGAGTGCAGCTCTGGAGGATAATACAGGATGTAACTCAGGATCAGTACAGGATAAGTAATGTATGTACACAGTGACTGCACCAGCAGAATAGTGAGTGCAGCTCTGGAGTATAATACAGGGTGTAACTCAGGATCAGTACAGAGTAAGTAATGTCTGTACACAGTGACTGCACCAGCAGAATAGTGAGTGCAGCTCTGGAGTATAATACAGGATGTAACTCAGGATCAGTACAGGATTAGTAATGTATGTACACAGTGACTGCACCAGCAGAATAGTGAGTGCGGCTCTGGAGTATAACAGGATGTAATGGAGATTGATTCCCACGGTATTCTGTATGATGTGGCGGACATCCCACGTATTCGGGGCAGTTATTTATTACATTCCGGTTGATTATTTATTTGTAAACAGGAAATGAAGACAAAATAATCTCAATAAAAATCTAAATACAAAAAACAAACATACAAGATCGGTGAAGTGATTCCAGCTCTTCTGCCGCCAGATGACATGTGAGCAGCGTCCTCATATGGTGAACACTTGTCTGAGTTCGGCTCCCAGAATCCTCCGCAGGCGCGGCAAAGGGCCCGGGTTTAATGGATGATATAAATTATAGATGTTCCCCCCCCCCTCTCTGCAATAGCCCATAGAGACACAGGCAAGACCCTCGGATAAAGGGAAAACGTGAGGATGGGGGGGTTGTGGTTTATAAGATGTTAATAAAACAAATAAACTCAGTCCCTGCCCCTCCCCCGGCAGCGCCCACACAGCATTCTGCGGATATGGAAACTTTAAGGGGGGGACACAAGGAGGTTTATATTAGTCTAATTAGTGGAAATTATACCCGAGAACACGGCTCACATTGCTTGAATTTATTTTACGGCTGGTTAGAAAACCCCCTCTGGCTGCGCCCCCATGACAACACTTCCTGCCAACATTATTGCAGTAACCCCGGGCCTGGGAACAGCCAATCACCAGGGTCCTTTCAACTCCAAAACAATGGAGCGCTGGCTGCTGATTGGCTGCTCTGGGGTTCCTGTGATAACACTGCTGGAGCACAGGAGCTTCCAGGAAGCACCATCATAGGGACAGGCCTGGAATCTCTGCTCATAGATCCACCACAGGTCACCCAGCTTTCCCAGGACCAGACCAGATATTTCCCGGTTTATTATAATTTTAGGGATTCCGTTGGCTGTGATCTATGATGTTGATCTCGATCAGCGGCGCCCTGTGACCAGGGAACGAGCGGCTCTTCAATAATTCAGCACCGAGGACGCCGGGAAATGCCATTTGTAAATAACAATAAATACGGCACAATGTCGGAGAGCGTCGTCCCAGCGCAGCGCCGGCGCATAAATCTTTCGCAGCAAGTTGCTTTCAACTACTTTGGCGCAGAACACAAAACAGCAAACGCGATGGTGCGGCCGGATATAATTTCTTCAGATCCGCAGGTTAACGTAACCGCACTGGATGACATTTAAAGGGGCGGGACATAATTAACCACCAGAAGGTCTTCATTCCGGCATATAGCCCAGGCAGCGCAGAGTTAATTTACCTGATTGACAGTTCATTGATTAAACGTTAATTTTCCAGGCCGCCATTTACTTATATTGGCAATACAATAAAATTACCGCCACATTAACGGTGAAAACAACCTCAGGGTAAAACAAAGATAATTATGTTATTCAGTACGAGCGAGACGAGGACGCTGGCGGTGGCGGCTGCGCTCTGTCTGCTCTCACTCATCCTCAGCCAACAATTTAAGGGTCTGTGAAACTGTGGCCACATGTGAGCGGGTCCGGTGGTCACCTTCTGGAGGCGGAGGGGCTTAGTAATGATATTTTTAGTAAATAGCTGATCATAATAAACTGACAGCAAGCAGAGATCTTAAATTAATAAAGAAATGACAAAACTTCACAATCCCATTGACCCCCTAAAAATGAACCCTTTATGTGTCTTTTCCCATGATGCATCAGTTCAGCTGCTGCCTTCGAAATCTTCCTGAGGAGGATGAAGGTGAGAGGTGGAGTCTGACACCCATGTGCTGGAGTGGGACAATGGTTGTCACGGAGATAAAAGCCTCAAGTTGTTACAATGTATAAACCAAACTGTAACAGACCCTGCAGGGGAGGAGAGTCTGGCCCCGGAGTTCCCCCATAAATACAGCTCCAGACGTGTGAAGAAGCGCGAGCTCCTCGGCTCGTCGCAGTCACCCGACCCATAATGGCTTCTGCGCTTCCCACCCACTGGCAGTAATTTGCAGAACAATTTCGGAGGCTTCGGGAGACGCGCTCGTAACTTATACAACACTTTACTGCCAGGTTTATTCTCGCTTTTGCGACGCAGTAAATTCTTATTAGATTTCATTTCTTTTTTTTCTTCATTTTTCAAATATATAAAAGCAAATGATGCGAAGGAAACCGCGACTCAGTCCTCGCCATACGGAGAATCTCCAGATCAGAAGCAGAGGGGTTAAATATCAATTAAAAATCAGGACAGGAAACGCACCGCACAAATGAGGGATTTCTGTAAATTTGTCAACAGCGGGGGAGGGGTGATTAATCCAAGAGATTACTGATGACATATGGCGTGACGTCAGATCAAAAAGCATCTGGAGGAAAAGACGAATCTCAGAACGTGATACAGCGCAACGTAACGTGAAGAAAATGGAGCCGAACCTGCATTCTGTCTCTTCATGTCTGAACACGTGAATCTATTGCCCCCTGTTATCAGCCATTTCAGGGGAGAGGATGACTGTAGGACAGGAGAATACAATCTATTGCTCCCTGTTATCAGCCATTTCAGGGGAGAGGATGACTGTAGGACAGGAGAATACAGTCTATTGCCCCCTGTTATCAGCCATTTCAGGGGAGAGGATGACTGTAGGACAGGAGAATACAATCTATTGCCCCCTGTTATCAGCCATTTCAGGGGAGAGGATGACTGTAGGACAGGAGAATACAGTCTATTGTCCCCCTGTTATCAGCCATTTCAGGGGAGGGGATGACTGTAGGACAGGAGAATACAGTCTATTGCCTCCTGTTATCAGCCATTTCAGGGGAGAGGATGACTGTAGGACAGGAGAATACAGTCTATTGCCCCCTGTTATCAGCCATTTCAGGGGAGAGGATGACTGTAGGACAGGAGAATACAGTCTATTGCCCCCTGTTATCAGTCATTTCAGGGGAGAGGATGACTGTAGGACAGGAGAATACAGTCTATTGCTCCCTGTTATCAGCCATTTCAGGGGGGAGGATGACTGTAGGACTGGAGAATACACAGTCTATTGCTCCCTGTTATCAGCCATTTCAGGGGAGAGGATGACTGTAGGACAGGAGAATACAGTCTATTGCCCCCTGTTATCAGCCATGTCAGGGGAGAGGATAACTGTAGGACAGGAGAATACAGTCTATTGCTCCCTGTTATCAGCCATTTCAGGGGAGAGGATGACTGTAGGACAGGAGAATACAGTCTATTGCCCCCTGTTATCAGCCATTTCAGGAGAGAGGATGACTGTAGGACAGGAGAATACAATCTATTGCCCCCTGTTATCAGCCATTTCAGGGGAGAGGATGACTGTAGGACAGGAGAATACAATCTATTGCCCCCTGTTATCAGCCATTTCAGTGGAGAGGATGACTGTAGGACAGGAGAATACAATCTATTGCCCCCTGTTATCAGCCATTTCAGGGGAGAGGATGACTGTAGGACAGGGGAATACAGTCTATTGCCCCTGTTATCAGCCATTTCAGGGGAGAGGATGACTGTAGGACAGGAGAATACAGTCTATTGCCCCCTGTTATCAGCCATTTCAGGGGAGAGGATGACTGTAGGACAGGAGAATACAGTCTATTGCTTCCTGTTATCAGCCATGTCAGGGGAGAGGATGACTGTAGGACAGGAGAATACAGTCTATTGCCCCCTGTTATCAGCCATTTCAGGGGAGAGGATGACTGTAGGACAGGAGAATACAGTCTATTGCCCCCTGTTATCAGCCATTTCAGGAGAGAGGATGACTGTAGGACAGGAGAATACAGTCTATTGCCCCCTGTTATCAGCCATTTCAGGAGAGAGGATGACTGTAGGACAGGAGAATACAGTCTATTGCCCCCTGTTATCAGCCATTTCAGGAGAGAGGATGACTGTAGGACAGGAGAATACAGTCTATTGCCCCCTGTTATCAGCCATTTCAGGAGAGAGGATGACTGTAGGACAGGAGAATACAGTCTATTGCCCCCTGTTATCAGCCATTTCAGAGGAGAGGATGACCTTAGGACAGGAGAATACAATCTATTGCCCCCTGTTATCAGCCATTTCAGGGGAGAGGGTGACTGTAGGACAGGAGAATACAGTCTATTGCCCCCTGTTATCAGCCATTTCAGGGGAGAGGATGACTGTAGGACAGGAGAATACAGTCTATTGCCCCCTGTTATCAGCCATTTCAGGGGAGAGGATGACTGTAGGACAGGAGAATACAGTCTATTGCCCCCTGTTATCAGCCATTTCAGGGGAGAGGATGACTGTAGGACAGGAGAATACAATCTATTGCCCCCTGTTATCAGCCATTTCAGGGGAGAGGATGACTGTAGGACAGGAGAATACAGTCTATTGCCCCCTGTTATCAGCCATTTCAGGGGAGAGGATGACTGTAGGACAGGAGAATACAGTCTATTGCTCCCTGTTATCAGCCATTTCAGGGGAGAGGATGACTGTAGGACAGGAGAATACAGTCTATTGCCCCCTGTTATCAGCCATGTCAGGGGAGAGGATGACTGTAGGACAGGAGAATACAATCTATTGCCCCCTGTTATCAGCCATTTCAGGGGAGAGGATGACTGTAGGACAGGAGAATACAGTCTATTGCCCCCTGTTATCAGCCATTTCAGGGGAGAGGATGACTGTAGGACAGGAGAATACAGTCTATTGCCCCCTGTTATCAGCCATTTCAGGAGAGAGGATGACTGTAGGACAGGAGAATACAGTCTATTGCCCCTGTTATCAGCCATTTCAGGGGAGAGGATGACTGTAGTACAGGAGAATACAGTCTATTGCTCCCTGTTATCAGCCATTTCAGGGGAGAGGATGACTGTAGGACAGGAGAATACAGTCTATTGCCCCCTGTTATCAGCCATTTCAGGGGTGAGGATGACTGTAGGATTGTAGTTAGGTTGTCAGGACATTGTTAAAATGTCACTTTGCTTTGTTCCGGGTATTTAGATACTGGTGAATGATCTGAACTTTTATCCCAGAAGAAATAAAGTCCAGACAAGACCGGCAGCTTCAAGCACTGCAAACTTAAGAGATGACAAGAGAGTATAACTCCCATCAGACGCACCACAGACCTCTCTGTTATTAACTATTGGAACTTGCTGCCTGAGGCACAACAGAGGAGACTGGTTTTCTGAGGGTGCAGGCGACAGTCACCCCACACCCCGTCCTGTAAGTAATGACATTTCTATTGGGAGACATTAATTCAAAACTCAAAACTGAAGGAAAGTTCAGCCGCCACCGATTTCCCGATGACAAGCAAATCTCCACACAAATAATGATTCAGCGCTTGGAGCTCTAATCCCCTCTGGGTTTTGTAGCTGAACCCCTGCACCCCTCACGTGTGACAGACAAATATCAGGGACGCAGCAGAATAAAATCCTTCCAAACACAACCGCATTCCAGAAACTAAGTTACCTTGTGCACGCTGCGCTCTCCCGGCTCTGCTGTACGGCCCTAGGGGTCTCAATCCCTTGTGTAACCCGAGGGGACGCCACCATAGATAATCTGCAGGGATCAGGACAAAAAGCATTCAAATTCCCAACGTCTGACAATCGCTTAACCCCCGAGAAGCCGGAGTGAACCTCAGAGCATTGAGAGAGGCGCATTTCGCTGGCTTAGGGATGGCCTGAAGGGGTTAAGTGCGGACGGATCTCGCAAGCTGCGGCCATTAATTTCGGTGTCATGTGTATTCACACATAAGAATGGGGCCAGCGGCCTTCATTAACTCACTCGGCATAATTTCCCTCGCCACCGCTACGGCCGGGGATAATGGCAACTGATTGTGGGGGACAAGGGAAGGGGCTGCGAGCGGAGGACGAGGGGGCTCAGACGCCACATTGTGTGATGCTGGGGGATAATATGAATTTTATATATGGTCTCCATATAAATCACAGCAGCAATGAGCAGATGACACCCCCACAGAAGAGTTCACCTCTCGCCCACCACCCTAGAGTGGCCATTTTTGGGGCTATCAGATCCGCTATGCTTGATTTTTACAGCCGACATAAATGACCCCCTGCCCCTGCTCCAAATACCCTCTACCAGGGGTTAATGAAAGAGCCCAAAAAAAAGGACCCCCAAACATAGAAACCTAGAATGTGTCGGCAGATAAGAACCATGTGGCCCATCTAGTCTGCCCAATATACTGAGTACTATGGATAGCCCCTGGCCCTATCTTATATGAAGGATGGCCTTATGCCTATCCCATGCATGCAACACCCTCTTAACCCTTACTGCAACGCAGTGCCGTCCCATCAAACCAGTCATTTCTCAAAGTAGTCGGAGCAGTAATCTTCATGACAGCGGACGGATTTTCTGGAGGCTTTGCTGCTTTTCATGAAGCCGAGAATCCTGCTCCTCTGGGATCTTAAGAAATAACCGTTAATCATGAAACATTGTATCTACTCAATTTTTCAATAGGTCCAGCGCCTTGGAATTGAAACTAAAACGCAACTTTACATACATAAATAGAAAAAAACTCCATGGTGTCCTCGAGGGGACACGTTTCATCAAGCCCTGAAGTTAAGTTTTAGTTTAGATTCCAAGGTGCTGGACCTATAGAAAACGTGTTACTGAAGTCTCTCATGACCCCAGATCCGGGGGATTCATCCGCGCTTCCTTTTTCTTCATATTACGTATCTCCCTTTAACCACTGATGGTCTGTGCAGCCAGGGGCGCAACATGGAGGGTTAAACAGTGGCACTCGTAGCGTGGCGCCGGCGGCGTTGGCTCTAGGGTTGTAAAGCGCAGCTCTTAATGGTGGATTTGTCCATTGTCCTTTCCCTGAGGTTCCATAGAACCTGTAATGTGCCACTTCCAGAAGACAGATGAATCTCTGCACTGTGCCCAGGAGACGCATCCTTCTTCCGCACGACGCCCCATATGTCACCCGTGCCCCCTGCCCAGTGTTAGCACAATATGGCCAAAAAACTGTAAATTCGCTTTTATATCCTTCACGGCCAAAGGAAGGTCGGAGAAGCCATCATCCCTGGTGACAAGAAGCAGCTATTACCGCCAAGTAATGTGCCATCATCCGACCGCCTCAGTGACAAAACCTTCACAGGACAAAGCGCTCAGCCGCCCTCCATACCGAGTGCCGGAACAATCACTGACAGCAAGCAGAGATACTGCTAAAATAAAATAAAATGAAGTCTCTGTAGGAAATACTCGTCCTCTCTAGCGCTGCAAATCCAAAGACAATGTGGGAAAAGTCCGTTGTATAGGAGTATATAGGAGGATTGCGCTGCAGGAGAGAAATCTTATTTGTGTGAATAAATGTTCCTTTTATCAGTCTTCAACTAGTGTGAACACAGGCCAACCTCACAATCCGACACTGGTATGGAGACCTGTGGTGTAATAAAAAGCGCACTATGGTGTAGCAAATTCCAAGCACTTAACGCACCATGTGAATAGATTATACTCACAGGATTTCCAGTGGGTAAATGAGTGTAGAAAACTGGATGGTATCTTCAATTGGATTCTGCTGAAAGAAGAGAACTATAGCGTAGTATGTAGTGACACTTAATGCGCCTGCAACAAAATTCTACTCACAGAACTTCACTGGTAAAGTGCATGGAAAAATTCTCTGCGGAGTCTTCACAGACAGCTGGGCAAATGGAACAGGCACAAATCAGGACACTTGGACATGAGAAATCCTAAAAACAGTCCAGCAGATGAAACGCTTCTACACCTAGATGGCAATGAACCACAGCTTCCAAAAAGGACTAGCAGGTAGGATGGATACGCAGGATATCCATCCTACCTGCTAGTCCTTTTTGGAAGCTGTGGTTCATTGCCATCTAGGTGTAGAAGCGTTTCATCTGCTGGACTGTTTTTAGGATTTCTCATGTCCAAGTGTCCTGATTCGTGCCTGTTCCATTTGCCCAGCTGTCTGTGAAGACTCCGCAGAGAATTTTTCCATGCACTTTACCAGTGAAGTTCTGTGAGTAGAATTTTGTTGCAGGCGCATTAAGTGTCACTACATACTACGCTATAGTTCTCTTCTTTCAGCAGAATCCAATTGAAGATACCATCCAGTTTTCTACACGCATTTACCCACTGGAAATCCTGTGAGTATAATCTATTCACATGGTGCGTTAAGTGCTTGGAATTTGCTACACCATAGTGCGCTTTTTATTACACCACAGGTCTCCATACCAGTGTCGGATTGTGAGGTTGGCCTGTGTTCACACTAGTTGAAGACTGATAAAAGGAACATTTATTCACACAAATAAGATTTCTCTCCTAGAGATACTGCTAAAGGTTAAAAATTGTAAGACAAGGTCACTAAGCGTTATATACAGTTGTGGCCAAAAGTAATGAGAATGACTCAAATATTAGTTTTCACAAAGTTTGCTGCTAAACTGCTTTTAGATCTTTGTTTCAGTTGTTTCTGTGATGTAGTGAAATATAATTACTCGCACTTCATACGTTTCAAAGGCTTTTATCGACAATTACATGACATTTCTGCAAAGAGTCAGTATTTGCAGTGTTGGCCCTTCTTTTTCAGGACCTCTGCAATCCGACTGCGCATGCTCTCAATCACCTTCTGGGCCAATTCCTGACTGATACAACCCATTCTTTCATCATCACTTCTTGGAGTTTGTCAGAATTAGTGGGTTTTTGTTTGTCCACCCGCCTCTTGAGGATTGACCACAAGTTCTCAATGGGATTAAGATCTGGGGAGTTTCCAGGCCATGGACCCAAAATGTCAACGTTTTGGTCCCCGAGCCACTTAGTTATCACTTTTGCCGTATGGCACAGTGCTCCATCGTGCTGGAAAATGCATTGTTCTTCACCAAACTGTTGTTGGATTGTTGGAAGAAGTTGCTGTTGGAGGGTGTTTTGGTGCCATTCTTTATTCATGGCTGTGTTTTTGGGCAGAATTGTGAGTGAGCCCACTCCCTTGGATGAGAAGCAACCCCACACATGAATGGTCTCAGGATGCTTTACTGTTGGCATGACACAGGACTGATGGTGGCGCTCACCTTTTCTTCTCCGGACAAGCCTTTTTCCAGATGCCCCAAACAATCGGAAAGAGGCTTCATCGGAGAATATGACTTTGCCCCAGTCCTCAGCAGTCCATTCACCAGACTTTCTGCAGAAGATCAATCTGTCCCTGATGGGTTTTTGGAGAGAAGTGGCTTCTTTGCTGCCCTTCTTGACACCAGGCCATCTTCCAAAAGTCTTCGCCTCACTGTGCGTGCAGATGCGCTCACACCTGCCTGCTGCCATTCCTGAGCAAGCTCTGCACTGGTGGCACTCCGATCCCGCAGCTGAATCCTCTTTAGGAGACGATCCTGGCACTTGCTGGACTTTCTTGGACGCCCTGAAGCCTTCTTAACAAGAATTGAACCTCTTTCCTTGAAGTTCTTGATGATCCTATAAATTGTTGATTGAGGTGCAATCTTAGTAGCCACAATATCCTTGCCTGTGAAGCCATTTTTATGCAACGCAATGATGGCTGCACGCGTTTCTTTGCAGGTCACCATGGTTAACAATGGAAGAACAATGATTTCAAGCATCACCCTCCTTTTAACATGTCCAGTCTGCCATTTTAACCCAATCAGCCTGACATAATGATCTCCAGCCTTGTGCTCGTCAACATTCTCACCTGAGTTAACAAGACGATTACTGAAATGATCTCAGCAGGTCCTTTAATGACAGCAATGAAATGCAGTGGAAAGGTTTTTTGGGATTAAGTTAATTTTCATGGCAAAGAAGGACTATGCAATTCATCTGATCACTCGTCATAACATTCTGGAGTAGATGCAAATTGCTATTATAAAAACTTAAGCAGCAATTTTTCCAATTTCCAATATTTATGTAATTCTCAAAACCTTTGGCCACGACTGTAGAGATTAAGCTAACAGGTTCCGTGTCTCACAAGTTTCTCCTGAAGATGTGAATGGCGCCGGTTCTCCTTCTCTTCTATTGGACTGTGATCGTTCGGAGAGTCGCCAAATCCAACGATGAGTGTAACAGATGGAGAGGGGCGATCCAATGCAATCCACTTCTATACACGGAGGCACCAATGTCAGGCAGGTGAACAGAAAGCTGCAGATAACACACAGGTGCTAAGAGGTTTTCTGGACTTCAGCATTAAAAGTTTTTTTCCTGGATCAAATCAGTGGGGCCCTTAGGATTCCTAGATTAGGGGCCCCTGTTCTCGACAGAGGAGATTGGTTCCATTAAATGTAATGGGGAAAATGGTAACCGCTGAACATGCTCCTTCATTCTCTGGATTTTGGAGGGCCCCATTTTTGGCCCCAACTTAACAGCCTTTCATGGCTGTTTACCGGACGTAAATGCATTGTACATTGGAACAATGTATCAGGCGACGCACGTGTGGGGGGGCGATGTAAGGAGGTCGCTATTTCCTATGACATGGGTGACAGGGAGAACTGGCAATGGCGTCAGTCCTAACCTCATGCATTCCCGTGAAGTATCCACCGCTCATCGGGTCAGAGGGATCTTATAGCTCCGCTTGTCCAGTTTGGAGGGGGGGGGGGGGGGTTATAACGGTCAGTTCTCACCGCTTGTTTCTTGAATCCGCCACTCGTCCGGTCGGGGGGAAAAGTTGCGTTCACTTCTGACTGCCTGTATATATCTTGTATCCGCCACTCATCCGGTTGGGGGGATGTTGCGGTCAGTTTTCACTGCCTGTGTCTTGTATCCGCCACTCATCCGGTCGGGGGGATGTTGCGGTCAGTTTTCACCACCTGTGTCTTGTATCCGCCACTCATCCGGTCGGGGGAGGTGTTGCGGTCAGTTTTCACTGCCTGTGTCTTGTATCCACTGGTCGTCCGGTCGGGGGAGGTGTTGCGGTCAGTTTTCACTGCCTGTGTCTTGTATCCACTGGTCGTCCGGTCGGGGGGGGGGATGTTGCGATCACTTCTCACCATCTGTGTCTTGTATCCGCCACTCGTCCGGTCGGGGGGGATGTTGCGGTAAGTTTTCAACACCTGTATCTTGTATCCGCCAGTTAGTGATCACCGTCTGCTCTCCGATGCGCCGTTCAGCGTCTGTCCTATAAAGACCTCGAGATTCGCCATCTGCCGCTCGTCTTTTATTCGCTCGCCGTTAGGATTGCGGCTGTAATAAGACCGTTATCATTCTGCACATCGCACATTCTCCCCTAAAACTCAAGGCCTCGACTTCACTTTCTGCTAATTAAAGAAATCAAATGTCAGAGGAATCCCCGAGCAGAGGGATTCATCATCCTGGAGCCCCGAAATCAGGACGCGCCAATCACCGGCACAGACGCCAACAGAAAGCAGATAAGTCCTGTCCTCCAGTCTCCGGCTGACCTTCAATTACACGCAGGAAGCCGGGCCCTGGATGTTTTCTATCACATAATACAGGGCCAGAGGAGATCTGTTACAATGTATCAGACTAGACTGTTCAGCTCACAGAGAATGGCCAGGACTGGATACAATTGTAACAAACTCTCAGCTGTGAGAAATGATCAGGTCAGAATTTTAACTGGGTGTCAAAAAAAGTTCCATTCACTGATGGCAAGCAGAGAACTTGAAAAGGAATTGCAACACAAAATGTATTCATTTTAGATCTAAGAATCTCCTAACTGCACCGAGATCCAGTAGGGGGGCTGCGTTTGAGGGGGTTCCTGCTGCAAAATCAGGATTGTTTATTTACATTTAGGCAAGAATGTAAAAATGCAAATAGAAACGAATCAACATCACCTAATGATACAAAGTCACCAATTTGAGTCACCAGATGATACAAAGTAACGAATCTGTCACAATGTGATACAAAGTAACAAATCTATGTCACGAGGTGATACAAAGTAACAAATTGACATCACCGAATGATGCAAAGCAACGTTTTAAGCCGGTGCTCGAGATGAGTCCAGAATTTCACCAGGTGATGGGTACAAGCAGAAAAGCCGCCGCCGCCGCCATGCTGCCGAGCGTCCTGAGAGACAGATAGAGATCTCGGCAGACAGACATGTTCTCCCTGAAGCTGAGAGAAGCCGGACAGGTGACTAATAGCCGATCGTGTCTTACAGCAAATGACATTAATCCCGGCTGGTGACAGATAACCGCGCTGCAAATCCATCAGCCCCGGGTCAGCGGCGATGTTCTGCCGCGCTGCGTAATTGAAACCTTAAAGCCACTTTCCAGCTGTGAAGTCACCTCCGATAGAAGAAGACTGTCATTATTTCATGCGACACACGTCCGAGCCTCTCCACAGAACACACAGGGCCGCACGGTCACATTATAAGAGAGAGCGACCCCTCGGATCCGTCACGACCGCTGCGCAGACCTCAGCACGTTACACTAATCCTCAGGAAACCGTCCCGCAGATAAAGAGAAATCCATTGTAACGTCCGCATCGCCGCGGTCACTTGTTCTAATGATCTACGTGAACCTCCAGCTGAAATGTCGCTAAACTTGCTACATGTCAGTGAATTGTAACGTGAATTATTAATGTAGGACCACTGTGTCCGACAGAGGATGCTGCAGTGTCCGCTCTTTCTGCTCAGACATGAGCGGATTTGTTCGGCCGCCAATCAGAAAGAAGAAAGTTAGCAGAACGCCAGCGAGATACGATTAAGAAGTACTCCAGATGGAGGAAGAAAACAACATGGCGGACAGAATGATGGAGACAACAGGTGACAGGAGCGACTCCTCTCTGCTCACAGTTCTGCGCGGTTCATAACACTTGGAAAAATGACTTCAAATGGCGCAGCGGGCGGGAAACACGCAGCAGGATCACCGGATGGTGACGTACAGCGCATCCAGTTCTGGCACCATTCACATCACTGTCGTCCTGCGCCCAGGCCCTCGCGGTCACATGACATTTACGGGATATGTGACACCTACATCTCAGGCGGTGCAGATGATGAGAGGCATTAGGAGACTTCTTGGCTCTTCCTTTGATGCCGGAACTTTTCTCTTCTATTTGCGCCAATTATTTTACGTTCAGAGAGAACAATAACAAAACACGGAGAATCGGGAAAGAGCAGCACAAAGGGGGAGGGGCTGAAGGACCGCGGGAGGCGACTGCACGGGGAGCAGACAGCGCTGCCGCCAAAATGCCGCGCTCAAAATCAAGAACCCGAAAACCTCAGGGAGTTACAAACATACAGAGGATTTCTGCAACTTTATTAATACACTTTGTGCTTCAATCCTTCACCATTTTCAAGATCTCTGCTTGCTGTCACTAAATGACAACATTCTTAGGGTGGGTTCACATCTGCGTTCTGGATTCCGTTATAACATGGTCATAACGGAAAATAACGGAATCCATAAGACGGAAGTCAAAACGGAAGCTTTAGAGGCATTCCGTTTTGATCCATCGTAGAATTCTATGGGGAAGCATAACGGATCCGTCTGGGTCCCGTTATGCAAGACGGAAAACAAAGTCCTGTCGACGGGGAACCAGGCGGATCCGTTATGCTTCCCCATAGACTTCTATTAAGACGGAAAGCAAAACGGAATGACTTTTAAAGGCTTCCGTCATAATACAAGTCTATGGGCAGCATAACGGATCTCAGTCTTATTGATTCCATGTTATAACGGAATCCAGAACGCAGACGTGAACCCACCCTTATTTACATCTAGAAGCTGAAAAAACAGCTGAATGTTTGTTACAGTGTGTCCTACACACAGCAGCAGAGCAAATCCCTCTCCTGTCCTGACAATTAGCTACAATGTATCAGTGCAGGTAAAATGTATCAGTCTGGAGGATGTTTACCTCCCAGAGGATTGTCGAGACTGGATACAATTGTAACAGACCCTCAGCTGTGACAAACATGAGATCAGCATGTGTTTTCAGTCTCTAGGTGTAGCCATTCACTGGCTGAGACCCCTGCCCCAATACTCTCCCGTAGAGTCACTTTTCTGCCGCCTGTGCCGCTGCATCCGAATTTATTTTCCCCAAACTGGAGGCACATCGCGCTGTGACAAAGCCGCTATTTTTAGGATAATTGCACATTAATCAAAACCCACACGAAGCTTCAGCCGCGTTTTATGCAGATCTTAAACTGACGCCGCTAATGAGGAAAAATGTATTCTGGATGCGCAGCTCGCAGAATCCACGAGAAACCGCTCCAGAGTGCCGCCACCGCCTCCATCAGCGCAATAACCTACAGCTCCCCAGATACCAGGGCCGGGAACTGAGGAGCGCCCCAAAATCAGAGCAACCTGCAAAAATATCCTAAGCGGTCCTAACGAGATCTAACCCATCAGATGCTGCCATTATGGTGCCCATAGAGCAAGTCACCCAGCTTTCCACGCACCCGAGTGCCATCTTTACCTCCAGGACTATACGTCTGACTAATTTGTCATTTCTTTGTCATGAACCAGAAGGATCAGGATTATCAGGGCATCTGCGTAAAGAAAGTAATGGCGGTCTAAATGGCATGTTAATGTTTGTTGCTGCTGCCGTATCCAAATCTCATTCTCTTCCGCCATCTTGGAGTTCTCCTAGTCTACATGGGTCACCCAGCTTTCCACAGCCCTGAATAGCTTATTAGCATTGTCATACCCAGGTACCGCTCCGTCAGACTCTCTATTCTGCTTCCATTCTATTCATGAACCAGGAGGCGCAGGATGAGTACAGTCATTAGTCCCTCTTAGATAGGGATGCACTGCCGAGCAGGGAATTGTGGACAGAGGCGACAGAGTATATGACAGGTGGGGTCCTGGGCATTTGGGTGAAGGGTGTCCTAGAAATCTACACAATACAGAGGCCAAAAACCACAAGGATGGCGCCGACACGAGCGGACGGTCGGTTCTTGTCACCCACAACCACAAATGTAGAATATAAAGGAAGAGGTGAAATATAACCCTCTGCCCCTGGAGTGGACCACTGAGCTCCTGTCTGCCCTCCTGATAAACTGGGGGCTCTAGATAAAAGCGCTCCACCCAATACGCGGGCCCCACCCGACGTCCCCGGGAATGCGGCTCCCCGACCCGACGCCCCCATAAATGCGGCTCCCCGACCCGATGCTCCGGGAAGGCGGTTCCCCGACCCGACGCCCCCGGGAACGTGGCTCTTCCACCAGACGTCCCCGGGATGCGGCGCCCCCACCCAACACACCGGAGAATACAGCTCCCCCACCTGATACACCCGGGAATACGGATCCCACACAACCGGGAATACGGCTCCTCCGGCCGACATTCCCCTGATCACACGCTAGGTTTAGTTTTCTATTCTTCTGATCCATCTGAAGAACAGAAAAAAAAACGGATCTTTATTTTGAGCATCCGTTGAGCTCATTTCCATCTGAGATCGAGTCCTTCATGGAGGACTTTTTCTCCCGTCTAAAATAACGGATCAGAAGAATGGAAAGTGAAACGGTGATGTGAACCCGGCCTAAACCCTTCATACCCGGCGACATCTCGGGGACGCAGCTCGTCCACCGCACACTCTGAACAGGAAAAATTACATTTAAACAGCAATTACTTGCAGGCAGGAGCAGGCGGCAGGCGCAGCAGGATGCGGCAGTACACAGGATGACGGCCCCGCACCACCCGCCATCATCTGGAAATGAATATCTGCAGGACATCATAACCTGCTGCCGCCACAGGACAGGGGGGCTCAGGGGGTGCAAGGCTCGATGGGGAGGGAGTGCAGGGCCCTGTCGGGGAGGGCTGCAGGGCACCCCATAGTCTATGCTGTATTATGCAGGAAGCCGGCGCACACAATGTGCTCAGAACCTCAATTAAAACAGCGCACGCCTTACTGAGCAGCCAATTATAATAGAAATAAAAGGGGAGCGCGGCAGAATTCGTGGGGCCGGCGCAGGGTAATATTTACACGCAATCAACGAGGTTTTATGAAGTTCTGTAAAACCAATTTGTCTCATTAACCTGAAAAAATAAATGAGAAGGCGAGAATCCTCCGCCACGCGATTCTAAATCTGCAAGAACAGAATGTTTCCAGGGCTGCGAAACACAAGAGCTAGACTGTAATAAAAGTCACAGCACAGAAAAAAATATCCTGCATAAAAATACAGGAAACAGGAAGTCAGCCGCTAGGCAGCAGTACAGGAGGTCAGCCGCTAGGCAGCAGCACAGGAGGTCAGCCGCTAGGCAGCAGTACAGGAGGTCAGCCGCTAGGCAGCAGTACAGGAGGTCAGCCGCTAGGCAGCAGTACAGGAGGTCAGCCGCTAGGCAGCAGTACAGGAGGTCAGCCGCTAGGCAGCAGTACAGGAGGTCAGCCGCTAGGCAGCAGTACAGGAGGTCAGCCGCTAGGCAGCAGTACAGGAGGTCAGCCGCTAGGCAGCAGTACAGGAGGTCAGCCGCTAGGCAGCAGTACAGGAGGTCAGCCGCTAGTCAGCAGTACAGGAGGTCAGCCGCAGGGCAGCAGTACAGGAGGTCAGCCGCAGGGCAGCAGTACAGGAGGTCAGCCGCAGGGCAGCAGTACAGGAGGTCAGCCGCAGGGCAGCAGTACAGGAGGTCAGCCGCAGGGCAGCAGTACAGGAGGTCAGCCGCTAGGCAGCAGTACAGGAGGTCAGCCGCTAGGCAGCAGTACAGGAGGTCAGCCGCTAGGCAGCAGTACAGGAGGTCAGCCGCTAGGCAGCAGTACAGGAGGTCAGCCGCTAGGCAGCAGTACAGGAGGTCAGCCGCTAGGCAGCAGTACAGGAGGTCAGCCGCTAGGCAGCAGTACAGGAGGTCAGCCGCTAGGCAGCAGTACAGGAGGTCAGCCGCTAGGCAGCAGTACAGGAGGTCAGCCGCTAGGCAGCAGTACAGGAGGTCAGCCGCTAGGCAGCAGTACAGGAGGTCAGCCGCCCGGCAGCAGTACAGGAGGTCAGCCGCCCGGCAGCAGTACAGGAGGTCAGCCGCCCACAGCAGTACAGGAGGTCAGCCGCCCACAGCAGTACAGGAGGTCAGCCGCCCACAGCAGTACAGGAGGTCAGCCGCCCACAGCAGTACAGGAGGTCAGCCGCCCACAGCAGTACAGGAGGTCAGCCGCCCACAGCAGTACAGGAGGTGAGCCGTCCGCAGCAGTACAGGAGGTGAGCCGTCCGCAGCAGTACAGGAGGTCAGCCGCCCTCAGCAGTACAGGAGGTCAGCCGCCCACAGCAGTACAGGAAGTCAGCCGCCCACAGCAGTACAGGAAGTCAGCTGCCCACAGCAGTACAGGAAGTCAGCCGCCCACAGCATAGAACTGCCTATTCTTGTCCGCAATTGCAGACGAGAATAGGACATGTTCTATTTTTTTCCCGGAGCCGCGGACCGGAAGATCAGGGGCGCGCTCTGGAAATGCAGATGCGGACAGCACACTGCGTTCTGTCGGCATCCATTCCTGCCCCATAGAGAATGAATGGGTCCGCACCCGTTCAGCAATTTCGTAACGGATGAGTGCCCATTCTACTGACATGTGAATGGACCCTTCTACAGGAAATGGGAAGTCATGCTAATAGAAGCGAGGGCTGGAAGGAAGCCTACTTCAGTATTTACCAGATGGAGGATTGTCACCAGCAGATGATGGCTTCTTACCTGCAGCAGAGTCTAGAATTTCTAATCTTGCTGAAATTCTTAAGTGTAACTCTTCCTGCAGCCCCAACATTTAGTCCAGTCTCTTTAACCATTGTGCCCCCGCAGCCCGGCCATTACCTTCTGTAACTCTCAGGAGCAAAGACGCCAAGTATTTTTGGAAAAGCAATCTGAGCCAGAACCCTGAGAGGTGTCGCTCCAACCCCCCGGCACCGAGTCAAGAGGCTTCAAATAGCTGCTTCATCGGCCCTGATAACCTTCTCTGGTAGCAGGTGTCAGTGAGATCTCAGGAACCCGGTATATAAATATACATAGTGCGGGGATTCGCTCTGGTAGACAGGACAAGCGGACGCCGTACAGAGGCAGAGACCAGCTTGTAATTCAAAAAACTTCAGTCTTTTATTCACACTTATGGCAACAAAACAGTACGACAGTCCATTTGCAGTTTTGGTGTTCGCTCACACCTAGACAGTTCATACAGCAACACAGTCACCCGTTATCCTAGGTGTTAGTTAACACCCGATCAGCATTGCTCAGGACAGATCAGACCTCCCAAACTCAGGCCTCCAGCCTAGCACACGGCTCAGATCCCAATCCAGCGATTGTCAGAGAGGTAATCACTCACAGCTGACACTGCCGGCTGGGTTTTTTATAGGTCAGTCAAGACCTGGCCTGGAACGTGGGGAGCAGTCACCTACCCAGCACTTTGACTACTCCCAGTAAGAGCCGTCCCGAATCAGCTATTACAGCTATACTAAATAGCTTGGTGTCAAACAGCAACTGCTGCTGACACATGAAAACTGACTCTTACTCCACCTAGGGCGAGGAACCTCAGTGACACATGCAGTGGATATAAAAAGTCTACACACCCCTGTTAAAATGTCAGGTTTCTGTGATGTAACAAAATGAAACAAAAATCATTTCAGAACTTTTTCCACCTTTAATGTGACCTATAAACTGTACAACTCAATTGAAAAACAAAACTGAAATCTTTTAGGTGGAGGGAAGAAAACAAATATAAAAAAATAATAATATGGTTGCATAAGTGTGCACACCCTTAAACTAATACTTGGTTGAAGCACCTTTTGATGTTATTCCAGCACTCAGTCTTTTTGGGTAGGAGTCTATCAGCATGGCACATTTTGACGACTCTTTGCAAAAACCCTCCAAATCTGTCAGATTGCGAGGGCATCTCCTGGGCACAGCCCTCTTCAGATCACCCCACAGATTGTGAGGGCATCTCCTGGGCACAGCCCTCTTCACATCACCCACAGATTGTGAGGGCATCTCCTGGGCACAGCCCTCTTCAGATCACCCCACAGATTTTCAATCGGACTCAGGTCTGGGCTCTGGCTTGGCCATTCCAAAACTTTCCTCTTCTTCTGGTGAAGCCATTCCTTGGTTGATTTGGATGTATGCTTTGGGTCGTTGTCATGCTGAAAGATGAAGTTCCTCTTCATGTTCAGCTTTCTAGCAGAAGCCTGAAGGTTTTGGGCCAATATTGACTGGTATTTGGGACTGTTCAGAATTCCCTCAGGCTGAAGAAGAACAGCCCCTTGGCATGATGCTGCCCCCACCAGGCTTCACTGTGGGGATGGGGTTCTTTTGGTGAAGGGCAGTGTTGTTTTTGGGCCAAACATATCTTCTGGAATTATGGCCAAAAAGTTCCACCTTGGTTTCATCAGACCATAACACCTTTTCCCACATGCTTTTGGGAGACTTCAGGTGTGTTTTTGCAGAATGTAGCCTGACTTGGATGTTTTTCTTGGTAAGAAAAGGCTTTCGTCTTGCCGCTCTACCCCATAGCCCAGACATATGAAGAATAAGGGAGATTGTTGTCACATGGACCACACGGCCAGGACTTGCCAGATGTTCCTGCAGCTCCTGTAATGTTGCTGTCGGCCTCTTGGTTGCCTCCCAGACCAGTTTTCTTCTCGTCTTCTCATCAGTTTTGGAGGGACGTCCGGTTCTTGGTGATGTCACTGTTATGCCATATCTTCTCCACTTGATGATGACGGTCTCCACTGTGTTCCATGGTAGATCTAATGCCTTGGACATTCTTGTGTCCCCTTCTCCTGACTGATACCTTCTAACAATTAGATCCCTCTGATGGAAGCTCTCTGTGGACCGTGGCTTCTGCTGTAGGATGTGACTAAGAACATTTCAGGAAAGACCAACTAGAGCAGCTGCACTTTATCTGGGGTCAATCAGAGGCCCTTTACATGATGGCCGGTGTATGCTGACTGCGATCTAACAGGATTGTGAATGTGATTGCTTCATTCTGAACACAGCTACAGCCCCAGTTATAAGAGGGTGTGCACACTTATGCAACCACATTATTTTAGTGTTTTTTGTTTTCTTCCCTCCACCTAAAAGATTTCAGTTTGTTTTTCCGTTGAGTTGCACAGTTTATAGGTCACATTAAAGGTGGAAAAAGTTCTGAAATGATTTTTCTTGGTTTAATTTTTCACATCTCAGAAACCTGACATTATAACAGGGGCGTGTAGACTTTTTATATCCACTGTACCTTCCGTCAATGACGGACCCTTGCGCCTTCCTACAATACACACACAGTACTGCGCAAAAGTTTTAGGCAGGGTTGGAAAAATTCTGTACGCAAGAAAATGTTCAAGACGACGCGTTAATGGTTTATCTTTATGAATGGAAACCATGCGATGTGAAAGAAGGAGAGAAAATCCAGTCAGTATCTGGTGTGACCGCCCTCCGCCTCTAGGTAGATATATAGTATACACACATCTATACACCAGTATATTACATACATTATACACTTGTGCACAGTGTTTGAAGGAACTCGGCAGGGAGGTTGTTCCTGACATCCTGGAGAACTAAGCCCAGCTCTTCTGTGGATGTAGGCTTGCTCAGATCCTTCTGCGCCTTTGTGTAATCCCAGACAGACTGGATGGTGCTGAGGGCCATATCCGTAGGTGCAACTATAGCCATGGTAATTGCTGTGGGCCCCAGAGTACTGGATGGAGGGGGGGGGGAAGATACCAATATGGCAGCTTATCGCTACATTGTGTTTTCTAATGTATTGTGCTATTATTCATACCCATAATTACTGCTAATAATGCTGCTATTTTTCTTTTCTTACATTAGGTGGTGAGGCCCCATCTTATTCGGCTATAGGGCCCTGTGAATTATAGTATTTATTTATATTATAGGTTCTAGACCAGGGCAAGGGTTGTAGTTTAAGCCTAGGGTTGTAAGTAAAGGCTGTAGACCTGGGCTAAGGTTGTCGATCAGATTAGAGTTGTACAATGAGGTCATAGAGGAGGATGAGGGTTGTAGTTTTTGGGTTAGAATAACCACCATCATCAGTTTTGCCCTGAGTCTCTGTGCATAGACGGGTCCTATATCATCTCATATTACATACTGGACGCCTCTGGTGGATTCTCGGACGTTATAAAAGACACAGGAAACATCCGATTTCTTAATGAACTTAATCATTTATTATAACGGCTCCCATCATTGCAGGCCAAATACGACTTCCAGAAATTGATTGGAAATTAATTTCCTTTGTGTGCGATAGGAAATGTATTAATTTTACATTTCATCATCATTATGCATACGTTACAAAACCATCACTCAGAGGCATAAAGTCACATTAAATGCTTCAGCTTACAGGAAAAACGTAGCAAGAGGGCATCACATAAAAATAAACGGTAAAACACAAGAAATAAAAGAAACAATAGAAGAAAGAGGTAGAAATAGATAAAAGATTGTAGTATGGCAATGATATAGACATAAAAGATCAATACAGAAAATAGGAATTCAAATGATACAATTCAAAATATAAATATTAAATATCCTAAAAGCATAAAAACCATGTAATAATACAAATTATACGTACAGCGCCATGGAATGAATGGCGCTTTAATAATTCATAATAATAAAATGATACTTTATTTAATAATATTTCATTTCCCTATGAGGAAGTTATGAAGTGCGACGTGCGCTCTGGCGATGTCAGCGACACGTGAAAACAGCGCAATGTTCCTTTCTCTTGTTTTGTCCCATGTACCAAGAGGAAACCTGGTCCCGATTCCCATTCTCAACCCCCCATGATGTCATCTCGCAGGAATCTGTGTGCAGCTGGTTGCCTCTGAAAAGAGCACATCACAGATGGAAAAGACTCGGCCTTGTACATTCACCGCGCGTCTCCGCTCTGCACACAAACATTTATCTTCTGCTTAATTTCATTATTTTTTTTCTATTTTTTATTTTTTTCCTATGAGAACAAAACCCAAACGGAGCGTGCAACAATCCCGAGACTAAAGGAAGCAAAACAAAAAAAGTTTTGTGTGCACACGATAGGCCGGGGGATGGGGGTCCGGTATTCGCCCGCCATCGCCGCCCCACTTTCTCAGGCAGCCATATCAATGCACAAAAGCAGAAGAATGGAAGTGATTATGAGGTTGTAACGAGCCTCGCTCTTGTGCAGCTTTATTATTTCGTCTCCATAATCTTTTCCTTTGTTCTCGGAGCCTTCAGAAGGGACCGGACCCCGTCACAGACAAAGGACAGGGCTATCCGAACCATATGTAGCCCCCACTCCTCCCAGATGAGGGCCCCAAACACTCAATATCCTCACAAGTGATACCAGGACATTATACCTGGAGAACGGGCCGGCTCTCACATCTTCGCCCTCGTTCCTGATCACTCACAGCCGACTCCGCCACTCGCTTTGATCTGTATTCAGCCTTCAGAAATCCGCAGTGACTTGTAATTCCCTTACGATTTCCAGAAGGCGATACGTCGCCATTTATATCGTGAACTGTCCCCGGAGACGCGTGCGAGCAGCTGGTGTCGCTCTTATGTGATCAATGTCTTCCGTATGGAATGCAACCTGCAAACCGCGGACAGCGCAGCGTATATTCATACATGAGGGTTACCGCGGAGTCCCAAAAATCAAACCTGCGGATTATCAGGTGCTCAGGAGTCAGACACAAAGTAACAAAGTAACATTACACAGTAACAAAGTAACATTACACAGTAAAAGTAACATTACACAGTAACAAAGTAACATTACACAGTAACAAAGTAACATTACACAGTAACAAAGTAACATTACACAGTAACAAAGTAACATTACACAGTAACAAAGTAACATTACACAGTAACAAAGTAACATTACACGGTGACAACCACCACATAGTAAAGTAACATTACACGGTAACAAAGTAACATTACACGGTAACAAAGTAACATTACACGGTAACAAAGTAACATTACACAGTAACAAAGTAACATTACACAGTAACAAAGTAACATTACACAGTAACAAAGTAACATTACACAGTAACATTACACAGTAACAAACACCACATAGTAACAAAGTAACATTACACAGTAAGGCATCATGTCCAGGACATGATCTTTTTGTGGGGCCACGGAATGGACCCACGGATGTGGACGGTCCACAGTGTGATGTCTGCATTTTTTGTGGCCCCACTGAAGTGAATGGATCCGCACGTCATCCACCAGAAGTACAGGTTGGATGTAAACCACTATAGGGCCGTGTACACGAGGCCTGAGAAAGTACCAAACACTTGATTTAGAGAAGACTATAATCCGGCCATTCCAATGGGTCAGCAGACGGCGGATATCCGGATGATCACATGGCCACAGTGATGTTCTACAGGGTGAGTATCTTCCACATATTTACTTGGATTATGGGGGGGGGGGGCCCCCTTTCTATCCTCAGGGTCCTACCGGGATTCCTCCAATATTATGGGAGCGGAGACGATACAATCCTGTGAATGAAGATCCCTGGGGAATGGGATTTCGGAAAGATTTCTCAGGGTTATAATCCCCTCCCCCACGTCCTTAGTCCAACACAAGGGAATGAAGACAATAATCCATCAATGCCGGGGGGAGGGTGGCATGATCTTTTTTTTGGGGGGGGGGGGGGGGGGTCACTATATTTAAAAAGGTAGATTTTCTAAAGCTTTATTAAAAGAAACAAAGAAAGTGAGGGATTTGAGGCTGACCGGGCGCTGATGATGTCAGCGAGTTCAGGGTTCTGAAACAATCCCTGGGGTCTATAGTCTCGTCCTAGAGACGAAGCCTCGATGTGAAATCGCCATTTTCTGATAAGCGGACACATGACGGACGGGCTTCTGGCTGACGCTGAACCGTTTAGAATGAGTTCACGATCAGGCGACCTGCACACACTGCGGAATACGTGAGGAGGACACTAAGCTCACCTACACGTTGCGGGATGCCTCTGTGCAGAAACTGACCTGAATTGCGATTTTAAAATTTAATAGCATGTCAATTATGTTTGCGGTTTTAGTTGCGGACTTCACTTTTCAATGGAAGGGCGAGATCTGCGGCAAAACCGCATCAAAACTGCACCACAAACCGCTGATAGACATTGCGGATATGCTGCAAAAGTGCTAATAAATCCGGAAATTCATGTGGATCTTCTGTGCGTCCAGCCGCACCCGTGTGCAGGTGGTCCAAGACCGCGCTGTAATACAATGCGTTAAGTTATAATCCAGCCGGAAAAACCTCCTTCAGTATTATCACAGTTTACAGCGACATTTCAGGCCTATTAGTTATTGGTAAAACACTGCGAAAGGAGCCCGACAAGGATCCGCACCCGACAACACGGGCGGATCACATGCGGGCGGATCGCTCCCCCGGGTATAAACACAAAAACAGTGTTTGGGGGTTTTGAGCATTTCCTCCCATTTAGGCCACTTTATTTTAGTGATTTTTCTCTATTGATTAGATTAAAAAAAATAATAATACAAAAAAAAAAAAAGGACCCGTCTGTAACACATCCAGAAGATACTAAATACTGTACAACATGATCCACGTTATCATCGTTATGGCTGGGTGCAGTAGTCCGCCGAGGGTCTTAGATCTTGGTGCTACAAAAATACGAGATGTTCGAAACTACAAAGATTACAAATCAGAAAACCCCAGATTATCCGTAATCCTATAGCCAAACCGTGGTTCTAATGCCCCATTCCTGTCAGGAGTATTAGGAGCAGCGATAATAGGGGCAACCGAATGTGAGCGCGATTGGGGCCCAGTACACAACATCCGCAAGAGCTAAATAAGGAGTATAAGTGTAACATGTAATAGGAGTATAAATGTATATAATATAGGAGTATGAGTACATGTAATATATAATAGTATGAGTACATGTAATATAGGAGTAGGTTTAACATGGCCGCAGCTTCACTAGTGTCCACAATGCCCCAACTCAGCGCCTGCTCTGCGGATCCAGCATCGAACATCGTCCAGTCCTACCCATACAGTGCGCCCACCATGATGTCAAGAGGCACGTCTGGTACCCACCGCCCCTAGCGGTCTTGCTCTGTACACTCCTTTTTGGCTAAAAATCATATTTCCAATTGGCCTTTATTACAAATATTGAGCTGTTCTGTCACAAAGGGTTAACTGTCTAGCTCTGTGAATGGTACTTTCCCTTTGTGCCAATAACCCTTATCTGTAAACTACCGAGACACTGATTTAAGCCACATTCTCATCAGTAAGATAAGGACTGAGCTGTGATGAGTGTTTATAATGTCAGGGAGCAGAGATAAGGAGCCGTCAGCTCCTGGTCTGACGGAAAAGACAGAAAATCCACAGGCAGCTGGTAGAGCATCTCAGCTCTGTACAGAAAAAAGGGCTCCATATTTTTAATAAAGATCAATTGAAAAAATGATTTTTAGCTCCAAATAAGTACAATGCAATAATGAAAAAAAAATAAAAAAAAAAAAACTTTACTTCAGCTGTTATATGGACCTGTTCCCATGTATGTCAGCGATGCGCGCGCCCCCCCCCCCCCCTCCGCGAGCTATAGGATTACGGATAACCTCGAGTCTTCTGATCCTTTTCACAACTTTTTGTAATCTTTTTAAGTTTTGCACATCTCGTACTTTTTTAGCATCACGATTTAAGAGCGTTGGCGGACTACTGCACCCAGCGATAACGTGGCTCATGTTGTACAGTATTAGCTTCAACTTTATTGTCATTGAGCAAATATACGTAAATCGCCAATGAACACAGCGTCCTTACACCAAGGTATATATAAAGACAATACCGTACATCTAGAACGTCCTCTCCGGGGGTAATACACGGCAGATGTGCCGCAGACCGGCCTCTTATTGTGATCTAATAACGAACAGGCCTGAAGCGTCGCTGTGAAGTAATAATACAGGAGGCCATAGAGCTGACAGGGAAATTTCCCGGTGGGCCGATGCTCAGGGGGCTGCCCGAGTCCTCCTCACAGCCGGCCAGTGGAAGTTTTTCGGGATGTATTTTGTGATGGACTGGGGTATTTGGCTCTGTTGGGGCGGTATAATGTGCCCCAATATGGTATTGCTGGCCCCGCCTACTTGTGCTGGCCCCGCCTTCCAGCAATTTGGGCCCAACTACAAAATGGGGCCACTTTTAATATTTTTTCCAGGGCCACTTTAAATTCCCAGTCCGTCCCTGCAGGAGGCGCCATTTCCAGGGGGATTACTAAATTAACGCATTGTATCGGAGCGCCGTCTTATAGGGAACTGTGCGGGATTGTTGGGTCCCAAAGTGGAAAGGGACAGAAACCCGGCACCAGCCAAAAGCCAACTTACCTAGAGGAGTATGAAGGAGCACCCCGACTTAAACGTCCCGAAATCTGCGACAAAGTCCGCGACAGTAATTCTGCAGCAAACACATACGCGGAATTTAAGTGCGGATTTCGGATTCCAGCCGTACTGGGAAAGGTTTGATTCACAATACAGTCGGACCGTCCAGGGCACTGACAAGATGGCGCTGTGCCCTCAGCTGCCCCCGCTTGCACGCCCGCTTTCATTATTTTTTTTATTCTCGGAGATCTGCTGCAGCCGCCTGTCAGACTTTCCCGAAAGACGCCATAAATCCCGCGACTGCAGACAGACTCTGAAAGGCAACAGCTTCAATTTCAAACGTCAATTTGTTGCAAATGATATTTTATGGGTGTTCTCCACGTGCCGCTCAGGAGAAGAAAGCCAAATTAAAACGGATTACAGCATCCAGCTATCGGCAAAACAATCCTGGCCGGCCGCGGATCGCGACTAATGCCGCTTGTACAGCCATTTATCCCCCGACAGCGCCTCTGACAGAAACACGGCTCTGGATACGGACCAGCAGATTATTCCGTTACTGGTTATATCCATGTCCAGAAAAGCTGGGCGACAACCAATGCAGCCATCAATACAACTCGGAGATGTATCCCTGTGTGACCAGGAGTGACAAGGAAGGAGAGGTACGGCTGCGGATGGATTTACCGTTCCGGAGTCTGGGAAAGCTGGGTGAGACACTCCTGTATGAGCTGCGGTGGACGATGTGGTGGTTTTCACGGCTGAACAGATCTGCGCAATTCCACTGCTCAGAAACATCTGTCTAACAGAAAGGTAACTTCAGTTATGAACATTAGACCACCGCTCTGATGACCCCAGGGGGCCTACAGGGGGGCCCGACCCCAGGGGGCCTACAGGGGGGCCCGACCCCAGGGGGCCTACAGGGGGGCCCGACCCCAGGGGGCCCGACCCCAGGGGGCCGACAGGGGGGCCCGACCCCAGGGGGCCTACAGGGGGGCCCGACCCCACGGGGCCTACAGGGGGGCCCGACCCCACGGGGCCTACAGGGGGGCCGACCCCACGGGGCCTACAAGGGGGGCCCGACCCCAGGGGGCCTACAAGGGGGGCCCGACCCCAGGGGGCCTACAGGGGGGCCCGACCCCAGGGGGCCGACAGGGGGGCCCGACCCCAGGGGGCCGACAGGGGGGCCCGACCCCACGGGGCCGACAGGGGGGCCCGACCCCACGGGGCCTACGGGGCGGCATAACATAAAGGTGTTACATTCATTTGATAGGGCGCCATGTAATACCCCGTTTCTCCTACACTTGCGCTATAGCCGATTGCTGTGGGTGCACCTTTAGAGAACTGCCCAGAAGTGACAACCCCTTTAATATTAGGCTCTCAACAACCAATGCCACAGCCCCCCCTCAGATTATTAGTGTCCAGCCCCCCCTCAGATTATTGGTGTCCGGCCCCCCCTCAGATTATTGGTGTCCGGCCCCCCCTCAGATTATTCGTGTCCAGCCCCCCTCAGATTATTCGTGTCCAGCCCCCCTCAGATTATTCGTGTCCAGCCCCCCTCAGATTATTCGTGTCCGGCCCCCCCTCAGATTATTGGTGTCCGGCCCCCCCTCAGATTATTCGTGTCCAGCCCCCCTCAGATTATTCCTGTCCAGCCCCCCTCAGATAGCACTATTTGCTTGTCCTCTTTCCTTTTCACAATGATGGATAATAAGGCGCGGGGACAATCTTCACGGATATTCTGCCCTTCGCGGCGGTGGCTCGGCGTCCTGCCCTCTCCCCACTTCGGCCACAGCCGTTTTCATTTTCATAATATACTTTGTCTTTTTTACTGCTTCAATTACAGATATAATCCCAGAAATACAATTCCACAATAATCCGCCGCCATTTCCAGAGTAATATATCTTTTATTTATCACGCGGGAGAAGCGTCCGGCGAGCGGCGCCATTATTTCAGATTGCTTCTTTAATAGCAACATTAAGTAGAGCCCCAGGTATTACAGGAGACAATCACCGCATCTTCAAGATGCAGGAATCCCATCTGAGCCGCCATCACACCGCCGCGCAAACGAAAAAATTGGATTTCATAAAGGATTGGGTCACCCTAACCGTGGGTCAGCGCAGCTTTGAAGGTCGCCATGACGCCTCGGATAAGGAGGAGCGAGCGCTGAAGTGGCCATCATCTCAGTACCGCAGCCGCCGCGCACAGATACCGGACCGAGGAGGCCGATTACTGATGTACAGAGACCCCCGTATATCTCCTCTCTATCCAATATGGCGGATTAAAGGGGAATTCTACCTCCACTTATTACAGAGAATATAATATGGAGCAAATGATTCCCGAGCACAGAAGCTTACGCTCTACCAGGCGATGAATGTGTCAATGGAAGACGAAGCCGCCTGGGGATCCCCCCGCATAGACCAACATGACAGCCTGGGCGCTTCGACTGAGATCTGTGGTACAGTTGGCGCCAGTGATGAGAAGCACCCCGAGGCCTTACTCCCTGTACATAATCATATTCATGCATCAGGGGGCTCTGGATGAGCTTTGGACCCCTCCTACGTAGTTACCGGCCGATCTATATGGAGGTGATTGGGGTACACCGGGATCTGTGGGATGGGAATATCCATGGTTGGGCGGCCCCTGCAGCTCATTCATCTCCGAGTGGAGCTGCGTACACAAAACCAGTCACATTCCAAATTCCTAAACATTGTAGATTTCTTATAGAACCACAAACAAGGTCCAATCAGCCGCCCCGGCGCCTTTGTTCTGGACTCCCCTACCCAGGATGCACCGCGGAGGTAGGTGACCCACCCCGTCCTTCAACGCTCCCTGTGTTTGACAAGCCGAAGAATTGCCAATGAGGCCCCAATTTGCAGGACAATGGGGCGAGTCGTGGCAGAGGATCCCGGGTCCCTAATGCACCGTGCAGGCTCCATAGAGGAACTTCATAATGTGCCCCTCTTAATTATTCGGGCGGGGGCCCTCGCTTCATTAACTCTTTCCCATGCTGCTCTCTTTTCTAATGTTTGTAAATATACATTAACTGTGTCAATCCCAGAGGACAGAACAGAAAGGGGCACTGGAGGCGACTTACAGGAGGGGGGGTCCTTATAACAGTCCTGGACAGACATACAGCAACAATCAGCTGCACAATAAGAAATGCTGCGACCCTCTAAGGCCGGGGCTACACGGCAGCGCGTCCGCGGTGTCGCACCCACTGGAGGGATGTTTGCAGTGCGACACCATAGACTATCATTGCAATAAGTGACACCGTGGAGCCCTAGCCTAACACACCTTGTCATTCAATTTTCACCCTTTTCAAGATCTCTGCTTGCTGCTAGAGAATTAGAACAGGTGACTTTGTATCCAGAGAGACTGAAGACCCCTCCTGACCTAATCCTCCTCCTCTGTGTTTGTTACAATGTATCAGCGCTAAACAGAACAGCAGCACAAATCTCTCTCCTGCACTGATACACTGGAACAAGCTCATCAGCAGTGAGAGCCGGACCGGGTCAGGACAGTTCTGAATGTAAGCAATGAAAATGACAGCAAGCAGAGATCTTGTGGAAACTGAAACATGAATTAGGTTAGTAGGTTCAGAAGGCAATAATTAAAGGGGTTTGCAGGAGTTGTAAGTAAGGCTCCTTTCACACTAGCGTTTCCAATTCCGCTATTGAGATCCGTCATAGGGTCTGAAAAGCGGAAGAAAACGCTTCAGTTTTGTCCACATTCATTGTCAGTGGGGACAAAACTGAATGAAATGGAAGTCACCAGAATGTATTCCGTTCCGTTTGGTTGCACTCCCATCACGGACAGAATAACTCTGCAAGCAGCGCGATGTGGTGCGGAGCAAGACTGATCCGTCCTGACACACAATGTAAGTCAATGGGGACGGATCCGTTTTCTCTGACACAATAGAAAACGGATCCATTCCCCATTGACTTTCAATGGTGTTCATGGCGGATCCGTCATGGCTATAGAAGACATAATACAACCGATCCGTTCATGACGGACGCATGCGGTTGTATTATGGTAACAGAAGCCGCGTACACACGGTACATCCCTGACATGTGGCCCTGGGTAACGTGCGGACCATAGGGACATCACATTCTGCAGTCAAGGCCTAAAGCCATTGCTGGCCTGTGACCGCGTCCATAATCCATTGGCCTCTTTTCTAAATTGTATCTGTTTCTGGGAAAGCTGGGTGACAGCCGCTACGATCAGTCTCACAATGTGCAGAGTATTAGCCGGCGTTCCTGCAGTCCTGAAGGGAAGCCACAGAGGCAATGACGGTGACATGACGACGCTCATCGGTATAACGGCCCAGATCTCACACCGCACGACCGGGGGGAGAACCCAGGAGAACCGAGTGATGGAACAAGACTACAGAATACAGAACATCACAGAATCCGCCTGTAGACCATGGTCACCTGCGATAAAAACAGACGACCTAATATCTGACAAATCCATGAACCTCAGAGCTCACAATCACTTCACACGTCACTAAGTAATATAATCCTATGATGAGCAACAATGTAACAGAACAGAACACAGCAACTTACCAGCACAGCATCACTGGACGCTCCTCACCACCGCCGCCAGGGGGACCAGAGAGACCTGAGGAGAGAGAAGACCCCCAATCAGATACCAGCCACACACAGACCCCCGTTCATTATTAAATATCCCAACCAGTAAGAAAATACCTACATTATACCAGCTGTACATATATAATTCTATACAGGAGATGCCCAGGTTATACCAGCTGTACATATATAATTATATACAGGAGATGCCCAGGTTATACCAGCTGTACATATATAATTATATACAGGAGATGCCCAGGTTATACCAGCTGTACATATATAATTATATACAGGAGATACCCGGGTTATACCAGCTGTACATATATAATTATATACAGGAGATGCCCAGGTTATACCAGCTGTACATATATAATTATATACAGGAGATGCCCAGGTTATACCAGCTGTACATATATAATTATATACAGGAGATGCCCGGGTTATACCAGCTGTACATATATAATTATACACAGGAGATGCCCAGGTTATACCAGCTGTACATATATAATTATATACAGGAGATACCCAGGTTATACCAGCTGTACATATATAGTGATATACAGGAGATACCCAGGTTATACCAGCTGTACATATATAATTATATACAGGAGATGCCCAGGTTATACCAGCTGTACATATATAATTATATACAGGAGATGCCCAGGTTATATCAGCTGTACATATATAATTATATACAGGAGATGCCCAGGTTATACCAGCTGTACATATATAATTGTATACAGGAGATACCCAGGTTATACCAGCTGTACATATATAATTATATACAGGAGATGCCCAGGTTATACCAGCTGTACATATATAATTATATACAGGAGATGCCCGGGTTATACCAGCTGTACATATATAATTATATACAGGAGATGCCCAGGTTATACCAGCTGTACATATATAATTATATACAGGAGATGCCCAGGTTATACCAGCTGTACATATATAACTATATACAGGAGATGCCCAGGTTATACCAGCTGTACATATATAATTATATACAGGAGATGCCCGGGTTATACCAGCTGTACATATATAATTATATACAGGAGATGCCCGGGTTATACCAGCTGTACATATATAATTATACACAGGAGATGCCCAGGTTATACCAGCTGTACATATATAATTATATACAGGAGATACCCAGGTTATACCAGCTGTACATATATAGTGATATACAGGAGATACCCAGGTTATACCAGCTGTACATATATAATTATATACAGGAGATGCCCAGGTTATACCAGCTGTACATATATAATTATATACAGGAGATGCCCAGGTTATATCAGCTGTACATATATAATTATATACAGGAGATGCCCAGGTTATACCAGCTGTACATATATAATTGTATACAGGAGATACCCAGGTTATACCAGCTGTACATATATAATTATATACAGGAGATGCCCAGGTTATACCAGCTGTACATATATAATTATATACAGGAGATGCCCGGGTTATACCAGCTGTACATATATAATTATATACAGGAGATGCCCAGGTTATACCAGCTGTACATATATAATTATATACAGGAGATGCCCAGGTTATACCAGCTGTACATATATAACTATATACAGGAGATGCCCAGGTTATACCAGCTGTACATATATAATTCTATACAGGAGATGCCCGGGTTATACCAGCTGTACATATATAATTATATACAGGAGATGCCCGGGTTATACCAGCTGTACATATATAACTCTATACAGGAGATGCCCGGGTTATACCGGTAGGTGCACATTAGGTGGGTATTGGGGCCTCTCTTTCTACCCTGTGAACACTCGGCACAGATTTCCGGATTTTCCTTCCCACGTTCCCCGGCTGTTTATCTTGGGTTCGCTCTGATATATTCTGGGAAGTTCGCGGTTTCTGTTGTTGTATTCCCTTTGGAGATTTCTCTGGTTACAACGATCCCACAGTTTGTTGCCAAGTTTATACGGGGTTAATAAGACTGATATACAAAATATCTGAAGATCAGGACGAGGAATCACTATTGATACACAAGGACTGCGCTTCTACATAGGAGGTACTTCTAGCTCTGTGCATCCTGAGCTGCCTGGTTCATGAACTGACCTGCTGCTCTACAGGTGGGGAGGTGAATATAATAACCCAGAGGCCACTCGGGGTCTGTGGGAAGCAGAGCGACATTCCCACTGGATTCGGATAAAGGAACGTGACCCGTTTTTGGTTTTAGCATTTTACCGCTGACCTCGCTCAGGTTTGTGCTATAATTGGGGGCGCCTCACAACGGTTTTTGGATTCGATGCCTTACTCGCCGCCCTCCACCCCCTGCGGCGGCAGCCCCATCCCGCACCTTTATCATTCAAATCTGTGCCGCCATCCAGTGATTCAGGTGAAACAAGCAAAGCATGAAGTCCCAAAGTAACGAGCGCAAAGATTCAGAGGGGCCCGAATAACACGACAATCACCCAGCCCCCTCCGCCGTCTGCCGGCCTGAATAATACAATGCATGTGGCCCCCCCAACGGCAAGATACTGGCGCCGATCTGGAAGCAGATTGCCTGGATGGGGCGGTCTGGAGCTGCCCCAAATGCTGCTCTAGAAGAACCGACAGCCTCAGGATGGCAGTTCAGCTCTGAGCAACTCAACCTCCTGGGCGTCCAAAAAAACTAAAAATCCCCTGGTATCGGGATTCCTTAGTGTAGTCAGAGCCCCCCATTTGTGTCACGTGGTCTGTTCCACAATGATGCAGTCAGCTGGAGAGAGTTCTGGAAAAGACCACTGCTCACAGAAAGGGGGGGATCTGACTACAGGTAAGAGATGAGGTGTGTGACACACCCGCTGCCTACACCTAATAGTCTATAAAAAGATTCTGCTACATGGGACTTGTAGTCCTACAATGTTCAGAGCCCCAGGGTCTGTCAGATTTGGGGGCCCATTGCACCCCCTCTTTATACGGTTAATGCAGCCTTTGTAGATACTCTGCTGGACACTGGGATCTGACATTAGGTGACGTCATGTGTTGGGTGCAGTGATGTCATCAGTCCCTGGATACTGCTGCAGCAGTGACATCACATCTGCTCCTGACCACAAAGCTTACAATCTAATCTGACTTCCTTGGATCATCACCTGGATCACCAACTCATTCATCTGAGAAGCCACGCCCTCTGCGCCAGCGAACTTCACCATCAGGGAGAGACTTAAAACTCTGCTCATCCTGCGCCTCCTGATTCATGAACGGAATGCTACAACTACAGTTTAGACTGTCACACAGGTGTAACTCAATGCAATACACTCTTCACCATTGACAGGAAGCTGGGCGACAACCCTTTTTAGGCAGGTTCACGGCAGCCATGATGGTTGTCACTCATTATCCATCTAGGAGACCAAGAAAACGTGTGACCGGACTGAAAGGGGCTCAGAGAGCAGCGGCCGCCAGACTGGCCGAGCGCCGCTTATCTCCCGGGTACAACAGGTCAAATCCACCTCATCTCCAGATAACAGACGCTGGTGGAAGTACAAATTATCCTCCATTACACTGGATCCGCGGAGCCGCGTACGCCAAAACGAGCGGAAACGTGGGAAAATAAATGACAGCAGGCGGAGGATGATGGAGGGCAGAGGGTCACCGTGACGAGAGAACGCAGCCCCCAGGAAGACAATCGCTCATCTCCAGGTGTCCCGTGCTCCTTGCGGTACGTTTTTGGCGCAGATTTTAGAGCGTTTCCACGAAAACAGCCTCTCATTCATTTCAATGTGACGCAGCGCCCCCAAACCTGGGGCGGAATCGCACTGAACTTACTGGGAAGCAGCAAAAAAACTGCTCTATGTGTGTATGTGCGGTTTTGTCACGGATCTGCACAAAAAAAACAAAAAAAAAAAACAACACGAGCTGAAAATGCGGTTTTGTATTGAAGAGCTACATTAGTCAAAAAAAAGTGTAGAAAAAAAACAAAACCGCACAAGGACGCATGAAAAAGCGCATTATAAACCACACACACGGATTCCGCACGGAAGTTTGTAGGTGGATTTTAAAAATCCGGACTGTGAATACCTTACGGTTGGATTCACACATTTTGGGGCGAGGATTCGGTGCCAAAAATCCTCACCAAAAACGCAAACAGAACTTCCCCATTGATTTCAATCTGCATGTTAAACCATACGGCGCTTTTTTTTTTCCTCTTGCGGTTTTAAAAACCCTGTGTGCTCCGTCCATAGAATCCGCGTCCAGAATTCCACTGAAAAAAAATTCTCACCAAAACCGCATTAAGGCTACCTGCACACGACCGTATGCGTTTTGCAGTCCGCAAATTGCATCCGTATGACGTCCGTGTTTTTTTTTGCGGATCCATTGTAACAATGCCTAAAACGGACAAGAATAGGACAGGTTATATTTTTTGTGGGGCTACGGAACGGACATATGGATAGCAGGCGGTGTGCTGTTCACATTTTTTGCGGACCCTTTGAAATGAATGGGTCTGCATCCAATCCGCAAAACAAAACAAAAAAACGTAACGGACACGGAAACAAACAACGTTCGTGTGCATGAGGCCTGAAAGACACGTCAGAAAAAAGAAAAAAAAAAACTCATGAAAAAACCCAACGCGGATTTTCAGCCCTGAAAATACTCCATGTGAACGCGGCCTAAGACGGCGTCGCGGATTATAAATCAGGTGTTTCACGTTGCTGCCTGTTTAACCCTTTGCAGTGCAGAGGATAAAATCACCGGTGAATTCACAAGACGGGCGGAGCTCGGCCTGCGCTACGTTTTACCAGTGCGCTGACCGCACGTTATTTACGGTGATACATTGTTCGTCGTCCCCGGTGACCGCGCATCCATCTGCCGCGAGACGAAGCCGCGAGGAATAACGATCGGGATAAATGCAGAACTTCTGATTAACAAGGTTTTATTTTATCTGACGAGGCCTCGGGCTGAAAATTATCCGAGAAAATCAAAGAGTTTGTTCTCCTCAATCCTCGCAGACAATTGATTTGCGAGCCACCCGAGGGTTAACCCCTCATGTGCCAAGCACCCTGCGCCCGAGCCAGGAGCAATACCGTAAGCGAAGGGTTAATGGTGCAAAGGCCCGACGCAGTCCTATTAAATAAGGCCTCATGCACACAATCGTTCCGTTTTTCACGGTCCGCAATTTGCGGAACGGAACAGGCGGCCCATTGTAGAAATGCCTATTCTTGTCCGCAAAACTGAAAATAGGACAATAGGACATACTAGAATTTTTTGCGGGGCCTCGGAACGGAGCAACGGATGCGGACAACACACGGAGTGCTGTCCGCATCTTTTGCGGCCCCATTGAAGTGAATGTGGTCCCAGACCTCTCCCCCCGCAGGAGCGGGTCCCAGACCTCTCCCCCCGCAGGAGCGGGTCCCAGACCTCTCCCCCCGCAGGAGGGGGTCCCAGATTTGGGACCTGCACCCATCATGTATTTATGACACATTCTGCAGGGGTTCAGCCCCCACTTCCGTCGGTTGCGCCGCCGGCCGAGCGGTGACTACACTCGTGCGGCGAATCCCTGGGAGAGGAAGGTTCAGATTTAAAATTACAAAATTCACAGAGAGGAGAAATTACCTCCGTGCATTGGGAACGGCGTCTTTGTTTTCTAAAAATATTACAAGAAGCTGAAGATGAAACCCGGAAAAGATGAAGAATCCGACCCCCGACCGTCAGAGGCCGCGCTCTGTAAAGATGAAACGCCGGCGGGTGCAGCTCAGATTCTGTGCCGGGGGAGGAAGAAACGCACCGACTACACCCCAACCTGACAGCAAACAAGTTACAGGAAGGACTGCAGCTACAAGGGCTAAGTGAGAGCAGACACTGGACCAGCAGCCAAGAGGAGGCCTGCAGAATTAGGAATGCAGCTCTGGATATCACTTCAGTATAAACCAGCAACAGAACAACTGCTCACAGGCGGTAATATGCGTCTTCCACGTCCATTTCAACTCATGTAGGAGCAGCATGTCACACTCGACCTCAAGGGGGCACCGTGTGGCGGCATCATGGGGGGCACCGTGTGGCGGCATCATGGGGGGCACCGTGTGGCGGCATCATGGGGGGCACCGTGTGGTAATTTTTTTCTAGACTATCACATCTCATTATGCGGACACTGTTTAGCATTATTATGGAGGCAGTAGATATGCAGTAGGCGGTATTAGGTGTATAACAGTATTGTGTGCGCACTGTATGGCAGTGCTATGGGTTTGTATAACGGTAAGACAGGGTCACGGTATGGCAGGACGTACGGTATGGTGGTAATATTCGGCACAATATTGCGGTACTCCTCAGTTTGGAATACGACGTACCAGGAAGATCCAACCTCATTTCTAAATCTAAATGGGTTTATAACCGGCCGAGTGGTGGATGATGAGGGTTCTCCACCTGATATTCTAGAGCCGATCCGGCGTCCGTGAAATCCGTCTCCCGCTGGAGATTCTTGATTATTGGATCGTTACGTCGATCGCTAAACCTGATCGATCAGAAGCAGAAAGCCGGTGCCGATACTGGACGCTCGATATGACCACGATCCAGGTCTCATCACGGGGGCGGTGATACAATGTATCAGAACATCCTGTGCACAGAGCGGCGCAGAGAACGGATACCATCCACGGCTCCAGGAACAGATGGGCGGCCGTGGGACACTCCGGCTCCTCCGTGCGCGCCTGGCGCGCTCCTCCGTGTAGCTTGTAGTAAAGTCTTTGCTCTTATGAAAGTTAATCCTACTACAGAGAAAAAATATCCTGTCTTAAAGGGCCAGTCACCCTCCCAAACTCCGAGTTCTAAGAGGAGCGGCTGACACCAGGCACATGGAAGGAGCCATCATGAGGGTCCGGGAGGTTTCCCGCCATTCATCCCAGTCGGCCTCCCCCCGGCCTGCAATGGGCTGTATCCCCCGTCTGCTTCCATCATTGCGGCCTCTCTGCTCACTTATTATTTCTCTTGTGACACGTTTCGGACGGCGCCGGTTAAAATGGCTTCCATCACATTCTTTGGACAGAGAAAAGCGACAGGCCCAGGTTTCGCTGATCGGCTCGTCATCCTTGCAGGATCGGGATTAATGGGTCACATTGATTTCCTGTGTTTGTGCTTCGATTTCAGTGAATCAAAATGAAAACTGAGAAAATTATATTGTGCGGAGCGATGGCGGCGGGGGCGGATCAGTCTGATGTCATGTGGGGGGGCAGCGCCGGCATGCTGGAACGGTTCAGCTTTTATACACCTATGAAGTTGGGGGAGGGGCGGGCGGAGGAATATGGCGCACATGTCGAGGATACCTGCCCAAGAGCTGCTAACGCAGCGGCCCCAGAAGTCGCGGTGTGTGCGCTGCAATGGGGGTGGGGGGATTAAAGGCCTCTTGTATGAGCGCCCGCCGCCCGTCTACGGCACAATAACTCAGCGCCAGACAAAAACCAAACACTGAAATTCCAGGCAGCAAATGAAGAATTAGCCGCAATGTCCACTGCGCCCGCTGGGACCCAATAAAACGGATTATCCGAGTCATTCTGGTCAGCGCCATTATTACAGACCCCCTGATTAGCTGCCATTGACCCTCGCACTGCTGGAAGATGTATACAGGATAGGAGCAGGAGGAGAACCAACGAGGCGCTGCCCAGCAGGGGTTAAATCGGCACAAAGCTCACCGGCAAAGACGGAGCAACCAGTGCGGGGGCTCATCCGGTCTGTAGAGGGCGCTAGATGGGGCCCGGGGGTCAGCCATCCAGCTTTCCTAGAGTCCTGATGGAGACCCCCATAGTCTGACAGTGATGACCTGTCTGTATCAGTCTTTACTGTGTTTTTAGAATTGTATTCGTGCAGCAGGTGGCTCCCGCAGAACAGCGTATAGGTCGTCCTCAGAAAGCGAAGCGCTGGCGAGTGGATTTGTAGGAGAAGAATGTAAATGCTAAAATGAATCCACGGACGCCGTAAACGTCATCAGTAACAACACTGCAGCTGTGACCGGAGTCTGCGGGGACATTGCCGCTATAGCAGATAGATGCAGAACCATTATAGGGGCTCATGCACACGGCTGGAAGTCTTTGCAGTCCGCAAATCGTGAATCTGCAAAACACGGATCCCGGCTGAGTACATTCCGCCTGTAGAACCGCCCTATCCCGGTCCGCAAAACAGACGAGAACAGGGCACGTTCTGCTTGGTGCTGGGCTGTGGAATGGACTTACGGACACGGACCGCACGCCGTGTTCTGTCTGCAGCTTTTGCTACCACATTGAGACAAAGCGGTCCGCATCAGATCTGCAAAAAATGCGGATTGGATGCGGACAACAAACTGTTCTAATAATAAGGCCCCAGTCACATGACCGTATTTATCGGATGCAGCCCCATTCATTTTAATGTGGCTGCGACGATGCAGAGAGCGCAACGCGTCCGTTCAGCGGCCCAGCATAAAAGATAGAACATATCCTATTTTTGTCCATTTTGTGAACAAGATCGCCATCGTTACAGAGGGTCCGCGTGACAAATACGGATGCAACATGGACGTCATCCTTTTTTTTGCGGATTCGAGTTTTGCGGACTGCAAGATGCATACAGTCGTGTGAACGCACCAATAATAATACAGATCCACGGCCTGAAGACACATAAGGGGGGCCCGTGCGCATGGCCGTAGTTCCGGACCGCATACGATTTGCGTTTTTTTGTTGGTCGGATGCGGACGCATCAACTTCAATGAGGCCGTAAATGATGCGTAGAGCACGCCGAGTGCTGTCTGCATCCGCTCACCCGTCCTATTCTTGTCTGTTGTGCGGCAGCATGCACTCGGCCGGGATCCGTGAACCGCAAAACGGAAGCAGCCGCGTGCACGCGCCCTGATAATAATACGGATACTCTGAGGCCGCGTCTCTGGGAGCTGAATCAGCAGGAAGTCTCCGTCCCCTGGTGATGGCGGAGTCGGCGGCGCAGCATCAGGTACATGATCCGCGATGATCCCAGCGATCAGCAGGGGACGGGACGTAATCTGCGCTCCGGGGTTCTGCGATTTGTTCGGGGTCAGAAAGTGAAAACTCTTCAGGTCGTTCTCATCATTTCTGGGAAAATCTAATCTGCTGGAAGTGACGGGAGATGAACGCCAGGACCCGGCGCTGGTAGCGGGAGACGCCGCGTCTGCTGAACATTACAGAGATAATGCCAGGGTTCACGGTACACTGCACACAGAATGCAAGGACAGCAGTGAGGACTGACACCAGAGCAGTCAGCAAGAGGGATCTAGGAAATGTCGCATTGCGACATTGGTTTTGTGCGCACAGCCCCCGTGCAGAGCCATGCGTCTCCGCAGGCGTCTGGACAGATGTCAGGACGGTAACCATGGAGACGCAGCGCTCTGCCTCGGAGCTGCAGACAGAAAACGACTCCCATTCCCATTCGTTTTACCATTACTGAATCCTGTGACTGACGGCGCCCCCCACAGCTTCCCCGGACATCGGTGCCATGGGCACGCGGACGCCGATGGTAGAACCTGTCACCAGTGCTCGCAGTTATCAGCCCGTACGGTCCCTGCAACGTGAAAAATGCAGTCTACGCAGGTCCTGCTGCTCCGTGGCGGGGGAGGGGGGGTGTTACTGACCGCCCATGTAAGAGCACAGAACATGCTAAAAACATGGAAGGCCTCATTCACACGTCAGTGTTCGGTCAGTGATTGTGACCCAGAACCAGGACTGGAGCCTCCGCAGAGATGTGCGCCTGTTCTGGGGTCACAATCACGGATGGAAATCACTGACCAAACACTGACGTGTCAGGCACACGACCAAATGTATTTTGCAATCCGCAAAAAACAAAACAAAAAAAAAAACTGATAACGTCCGTGTGCATTCCGTATTTTGGGGAACGGAACAGCCGGCCCCTGATAGAACTGTCCTATCCTTGTCCGTAATGCGCACAATAATAGGACAATACGGACATACAGAAACGGAATGCACACGGAGTACCTTCTGTTTTTTTTGCGGACCCATTGAAATAAATGGTAGTGTATACGGTCCATAAGAAAAACGGAACGGACGTTTGTGTGCATGAGCCCCTAGATGTCTGACACGTCAATCACTCCCCATGGACAGGAGAAGGGGCCCCGACTGTGCAGCACATCATGTATCACAGCATCAGTTCAGCTTTAGGTGGAGGGTTTGTTACAATGTATCAGTGCAGGAAATCAAACCCAGACAGGGATGCTCCAGGGGTCAGCAACCTCCGGCACTCCAGCTGTTGTAAAACTACAACTCCCAGCATGCACACATAGAAGTGCATGAAGCATTCTGGGAGTTGTAGGCTGCGGATCCCTGGTCCAGACTGACGCGTTTCATTCACACATTGCGGCCATGTCTATTTTTCACCAATGCCGCAGCTTTGCTTAGGTTTTGCAAAATCTCGTTGAAAACGCGCTGTCTGAATTTACCTATACATTGTAACAACACCACAGCTGTGAGAAATATTTAGTCACGGTGGATTTTCAACCCGTATGCACTTTGTTCACATTCATGACAGCAAGCAGAGGTATTGAATAGGATAAAAGGTAAAGGTCGGCTGACTGCGGTGTCTGCGGTCCCCTGTCCGCCCCGGTGAACCTCCCTGGAGCGCAGGACCGCCCTTGCATCTCATCCGGTAATGGCGCTGGTCACGGACGTTCACCGTCTCATCCGCCGCGCTCAGAAACGCAGGATGCTGGTGACGGGACGAAGCGGATTGAATGATTTGCGCACTTTCCATTCCGCCGACGCCAGGAGATCGCCCTCATTTACTGGCGCTCATCTCCACAAAGTCCGGCTTAATTGACTTGTGACTCCGGAGCTGAGATCATAAATTTCATTTCTATGTACACAGAGCGGATGGAAATGACTGCGCCCGATCGCCCTCGGAGGCGACACCGCTGCCACGTACAAACCCATCCCGGGGACAAGCTGAAATATGCATCACAGAGAACCAACAGGAAATATTCAACATAGTACTGACTCCGATTTATATCATGTCCTCCAGTCACATCCAGAGCTGCATTCAAAATTCTTCAGCTTTTCCGTGAGCTCTCGGGCTGCAGGGCCTCACATATCACTGCTAAGTCAATGACATGTACAATAACGTTATGACTTATGCTCCAGTCACATCCAGAGCTGCATTCTGACTTGTGCTAGTCTGCTGTATCCTGTACAGATCTTGATTTTCACCACATCTTATCCTCTAGTCACATCCAGAGCTCCATTCATAATTCTGCTGGTTTTCTTTGAGCTCTCCAACTGCAGGTCCTCACATCTCTGCTGCGCTCAATAATATATGCAAATTACTATGTGCCCTATGCTCCAGTCACACCCAGAGCTGCACATGACAACGTGCAGAGTTATCAGGTCAGAGGTCAGCTTGCTGCTTTCTTTGCGCGTTTTCCTGCAGATTATTAGAACCAGAGACAGGGGCCCTGGATTTCTCGGAGGCGGCTCCCCGCTGATTTCCATCTCGCGCCTCCTCCTCCCCAATATGGCGGCTCCCACTTTACGTACTGGATCCGGACCATACATAATACACAAGAGCAGCGATCCCGGCGGCGTGTGAACACATCTATAGGATGGGACATGTAACATGGTCACATGACTAACCCCCCCACCCATTGCCTAAAATACACCGAACTTGAGAACTTCATAAAAATCAAAAATGAGAACAGATCCAACAATTAACTGAAGGAGGAAAAATGCTGGACCTTCCAGACCTAACACTGCTCACAGCTGAGGGTTTGTTCCAATTGTATCCAGTCCTGACAATCCTCTGGGAAGTAAACAACCTCCAAACGGATACATTGTAACCATCAGGAGGGAGATTTGTGCTGCCGATGTCTTTAGCTCTCCAGGATCGTCTACACCGGATACAATTGTAACAAACCCTCAGCTGTGTTGGCAGGACAAGAGGCAAATGACCTAGTGCAGGGCGAGGCATGCAGTGGGCTCCTCGGGGGCGTCACATAAAGGGTAACGCCCTCTGAATGTATGCTGAGGGATCTTCATCCAATAATTGGCCTCTATTCCGGGGGTAAAAAGGAAGCTCCTCCCATCTCAGCGCTTTTAACCAATCAGGACAGTCAGCAGCGGTCACGTGACATACCTCCGCGCCATCCAGACCCCGCCAGGGGGGCGGGGCTCTCTTCTTCAGACTGGCACTTGACGGTGCAGTTTCATCCAGTAGTTCAGCGCTGACAGGACGCCGTACGGATGCGCAATTTGAAGGGATTGATGAATTTGTGTAAACGTTTTACGCCATTTTGTTCGTTCCATCTGGTGACACAGACTTTAGATTCCAAATCGGTCAGCGATGAGTTAACAGCGGCCCCGACGCATTGTGGGAAATGTCCTTACAATGTCAGATCTCAGCGAGTCGCGGGCGGCGATTCTCCCTCGCCCATTACTTATAGACGCGATCAATTCATGAAAGTGACGACCTCTGACCTCAGAGCTTAAATCACCGCTGCACAATGGCGGAATTTACAAAGTAATGAATGGGATTTTACACGACGGTCGCCGGGATGGTCACATGGTATTATACGGAAGCAGCGCGGTGATGTACGGCGTCTATCGTTTTGCGCGGCGGCCACTTCCTCGACATTACACGGAACAGTAATTAACAGGAGGTTAATTGGTTTTTCATAGAATATTCCCTTTCCTGGCCGAAACACGTGAAAAACCATCACCCGGGAATCATGGCTTCTGGCCGCGGATTCACCGCTCAGACCGCGTCACGCCGAGGACCTGTCACTGGCGGAAGGAGAAAATCCGAGTAACACGAGAGGAGGAGGAGGAGCGAGCAGCACGTTATCTGAGGCAGCGCAGCTCTGGGTGTGACCACAGGCTAAACCATGACAACGGAATTGTGAATGCAGCTCTGGGTGTGACCACAGGTTAAACCACGACAACGGAATTGTGAATGCAGCTCTGTGTGTGACCACAGGCTAAACCATGACAACAGAATTGTGAATGCAGCTCTGGGTGTGACCACAGGTTAAACCACGACAACGGAATTGTGAATGCAGCTCTGGGAGTGACTACAGGCTAAACCATGACAACGGAATTGTCAATGCAGCTCTGTGTGTGACCACAGGCTAAACCATGACAACGGAATTGTGAATGCAGCTCTGTGTGTGACCACAGGCTAAACCACGACAACGGAATTGTGAATGCAGCTCTGGGTGTGACCACAGGTTAAACCACGACAACGGAATTGTGAATGCAGCTCTGGGAGTGACTACAGGCTAAACCATGACAACGGAATTGTCAATGCAGCTCTGTGTGTGACCACAGGCTAAACCATGACAACGGAATTGTGAATGCAGCTCTGGGTGTGACCACAGGTTAAACCATGACAACGGAATTGTGAATGCAGCTCTGGGTGTGACCACAGGCTAAACCATGACAACGGAATTGTGAATGCAGCTCTGGGTGTGACCACAGGCTAAACCATGACAACGGAATTGTGAATGCAGCTCTGGGTGTGACCACAGGCTAAACCATGACAACGGAATTGTGAATGCAGCTCTGATGGTCATTGGAGTATAAGACATGATGTAAATGCAGCTCTGAATGTGACTGCAGAGACATGAAATAATGGTAGATTAATGACTACAGCTCTGGATGTGACTGGCGTATAACACATGTTGCAATGGTAGAATTGTGACCGCAGCTCTGGATGTGACCAGAGTAAAAGACAATACGTCAATAAAATGGTGGCAGCAGCTCTGGATGTGACTGGAGTGTTTACAAATATCTCACATCATCATCTGCATCATTACCGTCCCTTGGGAATTCTCCTAGCAGCCCCTCCCCACAGCGCCCGCCCGCGTCCCCCAGCGCGTTTTCAGCGACAGATTGGGTCCATGTTTCCGATAACATTTCCATCCATGTTTTACGATCCTCCCCAGAATCCGCAGAGCCAGTAAATAAACATCGCGCCATATATTCTGCTTCGATTCGATTCTCTGCGTCTCGCTAAATCGTATATATATTTTTGAAAGACTGCGGTAATAGGTGATAAATAAGATGGCGGCAGATAAACGGCGAGCGCCTTGTCCCGGCCACCGCTCCGGAAATTAAGTGTCTTTCCAATAAATTGCACACAAGTCTCGGCGGCGCTCGTCCGATCACCACATCTGTACACAGAACGCACCCTTCACGTAACCTCTGCGGCTGATTAATGGCTGCTGGCGAGCGCCGCGCCATCCGATGCCAGAACTACACAAGCCCAAGTTTTCACAAGTCCCGGGGGCCAAAACATGCACATAAAAATGCCTCTCCGCAGCGCGAGGGAGAAATATGCAAGCTTGCAAGCTCCGCCGTATATTTTATTTTTACACGTTTCTGAATCGCACTCGCCGGGATTAACCGTTATGTTCCACGAATAAGAAGTGATCCGCTAATCGGCCGTTACGCCACTACTGGCGGGAAGCGAGGGGTTAACGAGGAAGAAAAGGGAAAAGCCAAAAAAGGAGGAAGGTTTTTGGAACCCGCATGTCCCATGTCCTGACCGCAACAAAGGAAGACACGTCTCATATGTGGTAACCCCCGGCAACCGCAATAAGACGCCGAGGACCGACGGGTGATTGGTGCAGACGACGATCTAAACCTACAGCAACATCTTATAATATTATATAATATAATGAGCCGTGTATCTAAGCCTACAATGTGTGATACTGTCTGCTGAGCTGTGTATCTAATCCTATGCTGTGTGATACTGCCTGCTGAGCTGTGTATCTAATCCTATTCTGTGTGATACTGTCTACTGAGCTGTGTATCTAATCCTATCCCGTGTGATACTGTCTGCTGAGCCGTGTATCTAATCCTATCCTGTGTGATACCGTCTGCTGAGCGGTGTATCTAATCCTATCCTGTGTGATACCGTCTGCTGAGCTGCTGTATCTAATCCTATCCTGTGTGATACTGTCTGCTGAGCTGTGTATCTAATCCTATCCTGTGTGATACCGTCTGCTGAGCTGCTGTATCTAATCCTATCCTGTGTGATACTGTCTGCTGAGCTGTGTATCTAATCCGATCCTGTGTGATACTGTCTGCTGAGCTGTGTATCTAATCCTATCCTGTGTGATACAGTCTGCTGAGCTGTGTATCTAATCCTATCCTGTGTGATACTGTCTGCTGAGCTGTGTATCTAATCCTATCCTGTGTGATACCGTCTGCTGAGCTGCTGTATCTAATCCTATCCTGTGTGATACTGTCTGCTGAGCGGTGTATCTAATCCGATCCTGTGTGATACTGTCTGCTGAGCGGTGTATCTAATCCTATCCTGTGTGATACCGTCTGCTGAGCTGCTGTATCTGCCATATCACAGACGAGCGTTACTTTGTATCAGGAGGCCCCTTCACATTATAACACTAATGCAATCCGAACCCATAATTGTGTTTTTTATGCAAGTACATCACACAGATTTCTGCTTCCCCTATAGGGGGCAGGTTCAAACCTGGCACATTTTCCCCTATAGGGGGCAGGTTCACACCTGGCACGTTTTTCCCCTATAGGGGGCAGGTTCACACCGGGCACGTTTTCCCCTATAAGGGGCAGGTTCACACCTGGCACATTTTTCCCCCTATAGGGGGCAGGTTCACACCTGGCACATTTTTCCACCTATAGGGGGCAGGTTCACACCGGGCACGTTTTCCCCTATAAGGGGCAGGTTCACACCTGGCACGTTTTTCACCTATAGGGGGCATGTTCACACCTGGCACATTTTTCCCCCTATAGAGGCACCTGCATTTTTTGCAATGTGTTATAAGAAAGCAACACAAAAGCAAAGTGTAAAACTGGCCTCAAACACCCATCAGCCATAACATTACACTGTCTGGTGACACTGGCGCCTGTCGGGGGCAGCAGGTGAACAGTCACTTCATGGAGTCCATGTATTGGAAGCAGGAAACATGAGCAAGCAGAAGGTTCTGAGCGATGGGGCCAGAACATCTCCAGAGAGGCCGGGGTCTTGTGGGGCATTCCTGGTATGTAGGGGTTAACTTAGTACCTACAAAAAGCGGTCTGAGGAAGGAGACCTGGGGACAGGGCTGTGGGGGCTCAGGGCATCTGGTCTGATCCCAAAGACCTACTGTAGAGCAAACTGACAACTTAGCTGCTGCTGCTGAGACAAAGGTGTCAGGACACACAGGGCATCGCAGCTAGCTGTACAGGGGGTGGTGCACCCGCAGAGCGGCCAGGACGCCCACACTGACACCCGTCCACCATGACAGTCCCTGCAGTTGGTATATGAACATCAGAACCGGAGCAAGTGAATGCGAGCAGGCTGTAATTCCCTGCGCAGCCAGGTGGTCAGGGTGTCGCTATCCAGGGAAAAATTAGAAGGAGCGCAACATGAAATCAGCATTGTGGCCCCTTCAATCACAGGGTTGGTGCGGGGCCCGGAGCCTGAGCCTCCACTGGTCATAAAGTGATGGCTTATGTTAGCAATGGGAATAACATTAATAATGGGAGACATAAGCTTATAATTGTGGGGGAACTCCAACTCCTGGGCCGGACACACTTTCTATAATCCATGTGGTGGCTGAAACCTTGTGACCGCTTTGAGCAGACAGATCTGGACTGGGGCAGGTGCCGGCCAAAGCAGAGAAACACAAACAACCTGTCAAATGCTGAGCAGGTGGAGTCCCTCTTTAAGGTTCAGCATGACGTGACCGGAACACAAGGCCTGCGGAGCAGATGAGCAGTCCACATGAGGTCGGGTGGACATATGGACGGAGCTCGTCATCGCCTCGCACATCTCGCCTGCAACGTTCAGGCCCAGAATGACACGTTAAGGCCTCCGGCGCCCCGTGGCCGCGCTGCAGCAACACCAACCGTCGGGCAGCAGCAGTGAATGGGCCCAATCCGCCCGTTTCGCAAAAAAATAGGACATGTTCTATCATTTTGCGGAACAGAAGTCGGGATGAAACCCCACGGAAGCTCTCCGTACTGCTTCCGTTCCGCACCATTCCGCATCTTCAGCTTTGTGGACCCATTGAAGTGAATGCGGAATGCCCGCGGAACGGCACCTGTGTATTGTGGATCCGCAAATGTGGTACGCAATACGGCCACGGGGAGCAAACGTTCGTGTGCAGGAGGAAGCCTCATGCAGACGTCAGTGGAGCATGGTCCGTGAAATACCGGACTGGCATTGCAGGAGCGCACGGCGTCATAGCAACCAATGACGGGTGTCACTTGAAGGGTGGGAGCAGGGAGCACATTGGGGTGAAATCACCACAAATTATCATTAACTGCTCAACCAGGGTGAGAAGGGAAACGGCGACCGTGCGCCATCAGCGTCCACGGAACAAAGGAAGAGGCCGGGGAGGTGGAGCCACAGAACAAGGAGGCTCGGACCCCACAGATCCAGGACCGGGGGAGCAGGTCAATGGAGAAGACAATGGTCACTAAATAACAGGACAGAGGGTCAATCCATTCACTGAAATACAAACAAGACGTCAATGAACGGAAACAAAGTATCCGAAAAAGGCACAAGTGCAACGGAACGCATCAATCAGGTGGAGTAAGGGTCTACACAGCCCCCCAGAGATCCCGGGGTGTCATCCCACAAACCTGCAGCCTGTGTCTATAACTCTACATGCTCATCCTCAGATTCCTGATTTCATGAACAGAATGCCAGAACTACAGTAAAGACTGACACGCAACAGAGAAAATGTGCAGAATAAGAAATATAACCAGTGGATAAAGTGAAGCATAAGACAAGACACCAGAACTATATACAACATATAAGACCCGTCCTCTCCAACATCACCCCAGAATGCAGCAAGTTATCCGCTGTTCTAAACTGGGGATCCAGACAAATCACAAAGTTCTGAGCAGCACAGAGGAAAAAGCAGAAGAGGGCAACATTGTAACAAATAACAGCTTGGTCCAAAACTACAGATTGGGAGGGGAGGGAGGTTAGACTGCGTCCTGTCACTACTACAGCTGGGGGGGGGGGGGGGGGAGACGTCCTGTCACTACTACAGCTGGGGGGGGGGGGGGGGGAGGCGTCCTGTCACTACTACAGCTGGGGGGGGGAGGCGTCCTGTCACTACTACAGCTGGGGGGGCGTCGTCCTGTCACTACTACAGCTGGGGGGGGGGATGCGTCCTGTCACTACTACAGCTGGGGGGGGGGATGCGTCCTGTCACTACTACAGCTGGGGGGGGGGGATGCGTCCTGTCACTACTACAGCTGGGGGGGAGGCGTCCTGTCACTACTACAGCTGGGGGGGGGATGCGTCCTGTCACTACTACAGCTGGGGGGGGGGATGCGTCCTGTCACTACTACAGCTGGGGGGGGGGAGGGAGACGTCCTGTCACTACTACAGCTGGGGGGGGGAGGCGTCCTGTCACTACTACAGCTGGGGGGGGGGGCGTCCTGTCACTACTACAGCTGGGGGGGGGGAGGGAGACGTCCTGTCACTACTACAGCTGGGGGGGGGGGAGGCGTCCTGTCACTACTACAGCTGGGGGGGGGAGGCGTCCTGTCACTACTACAGCTGGGGGGGGGGCGTCCTGTCACTACTACAGCTGGGGGGGGAGGCGTCCTGTCACTACTACAGCTGGGGGGGGAGGCGTCCTGTCACTACTACAGCTGGGGGGGGCGTCCTGTCACTACTACAACGGGGGGGGGGGGGCGTCCCGTCACTACTACAGCTGGGGGGGGGCGTCCCGTCACTACTACAGCTGGGGGGGGGTCCTGTCACTACTACAGCTGGGGGGGCGCTCTGTCACTACTAAAGCTGGGGGGGGGGGGGGGCACCCTGTCACTACTACAGCTGGGGGGGCGTCCTGTCACTACTACAGCTGGGGGGAGGGAGGCGTCCTGTCACTACTACAGCTGGGGGGAGGGAGGCGTCCTGTCACTACTACAGCTGGGGGGGGGGGCGTCCTGTCACTACTACAGCTGGGGGAGGCGTCCTGTCACTACTACAGCTGGGGGGGGGAGGCATCCTGTCACTACTACAGCTGGGGGGGCGTCGTCCTGTCACTACTACAGCTGGGGGGGGCGTCCTGTCACTACTACAGCTGGGGGGGAGGCGTCCTGTCACTACTACAGCTGGGGGGGAGGCGTCCTGTCACTACTACAGCTGGGGGGGCGTCCTGTCACTACTACAGCTGGGGGGGCGTCGTCCTGTCACTACTACAGCTGGGGGGGCGTCGTCCTGTCACTACTACAGCTGGGGGGAGGCGTCCTGTCACTACTACAGCTGGGGGGAGGCGTCCTGTCACTACTACAGGTGGGGGGGCGTCCTGTCACTACTACAGCTGGGGGGGCGTCGTCCTGTCACTACTACAGCTGGGGGGGAGGCGTCCTGTCACTACTACAGCTGGGGGGGCGTCGTCCTGTCACTACTACAGCTGGGGGGGGGGATGCGTCCTGTCACTACTACAGCTGGGGGGGGGGGGGAGGGAGACGTCCTGTCACTACTACAGCTGGGGGGGGGAGGCGTCCTGTCACTACTACAGCTGGGGGGGGGGCGTCCTGTCACTACTACAGCTGGGGGGGGGGAGGGAGACGTCCTGTCACTACTACAGCTGGGGGGGGGGGGGAGGCGTCCTGTCACTACTACAGCTGGGGGGGGGGCGTCCTGTCACTACTACAGCTGGGGGGGGAGGCGTCCTGTCACTACTACAGCTGGGGGGGGGGAGGCGTCCTGTCACTACTACAGCTGGGGGGGGCGTCCTGTCACTACTACAGCTGGGGGGGGGCGTCCCGTCACTACTACAGCTGGGGGGGGGTCCTGTCACTACTACAGCTGGGGGGGCGCTCTGTCACTACTAAAGCTGGGGGGGGGGGGGGCCCCCTGTCACTACTACAGCTGGGGGGGGCGTCCTGTCACTACTACAGCTGGGGGGGGGGAGGCGTCCTGTCACTACTACAGCTGGGGGGAGGGAGGCGTCCTGTCACTACTACAGCTGGGGGGGCGTCCTGTCACTACTACAGCTGGGGGAGGCGTCCTGTCACTACTACAGCTGGGGGGGGAGGCATCCTGTCACTACTACAGCTGGGGGGGGAGGCATCCTGTCACTACTACAGCTGGGGGGGCGTCGTCCTGTCACTACTACAGCTGGGGGGGGCGTCCTGTCACTACTACAGCTGGGGGGGAGGCGTCCTGTCACTACTACAGCTGGGGGGGCGTCGTCCTGTCACTACTACAGCTGGGGGGGCGTCGTCCTGTCACTACTACAGCTGGGGGGGGAGGCGTCCTGTCACTACTACAGGTGGGGGGGCGTCCTGTCACTACTACAGCTGGGGGGAGGCGTCCTGTCACTACTACAGCTGGGGGGGCGTCGTCCTGTCACTACTACAGCTGGGGGGGAGGCGTCCTGTCACTACTACAGCTGGGGGGGAGGCGTCCTGTCACTACTACAGCTGGGGGGGAGGCGTCCTGTCACTACTACAGCTGGGGGGGAGGCGTCCTGTCACTACTACAGCTGGGGGGGAGGCGTCCTGTCACTACTACAGCTGGGGGGGAGGCGTCCTGTCACTACTACAGCTGGGGGGGAGGCGTCCTGTCACTACTACAGCTGGGGGGGAGGCGTCCTGTCACTACTACAGCTGGGGGGGAGGCGTCCTGTCACTACTACAGCTGGGGGGGAGGCGTCCTGTCACTACTACAGCTGGGGGGGAGGCGTCCTGTCACTACTACAGCTGGGGGGGAGGCGTCCTGTCACTACTACAGCTGGGGGGGCATCCTGTCACTACTACAGCTGGGGGGGGGCATCCTGTCACTACTACAGCTGGGGGGGGCGTCCTGTCACTACTACAGCTGGGGGGGCGTCCTGTCACTACTACAGCTGGGGGGGGCGTCCTGTCACTACTACAGCTGGGGGGGAGGCATCCTGTCACTACTACAGCTGGGGGGGAGGCGTCCTGTCACTACTACAGCTGGGGGGGAGGCGTCCTGTCACTACTACAGCTGGGGGGGAGGCGTCCTGTCACTACTACAGCTGGGGGGGAGGCGTCCTGTCACTACTACAGCTGGGGGGGAGGCGTCCTGTCACTACTACAGCTGGGGGGGGCGTCCTGTCACTACTACAGCTGGGGGGGGCGTCCTGTCACTACTACAGCTGGGGGGGGCGTCCTGTCACTACTACAGCTGGGGGGGGCGTCCTGTCACTACTACAGCTGGGGGGGCGTCACTTCTGTGATTCTTTTCAGCTTAATTATTAGACAAATAGAAGTAAATTTCAGAAG